>NW_017189774.1:0-285494 GCF_001704415.2 Capra hircus | reverse complement strand
GAAGAGCCTGCCCCTAATCACTCCCAGCATCAGAGTCTTTTCCAATGAGTCAACTCTTTGCATGAGGTGTCCAAAGTACTGGAGCTTCAGCTTTAGCATCATTCCTTCCAAAGAAATGCCAGGGCTGATCTCCTTCAGAATGGACTGGTTGGATCTCCTTGCAGTCCAAGGGACTCTCAGGAGTCTTCTCCAACACGACAGTTCAAACACATCAATTCTTCAGTGCTCAGCCTTCTTCACAGTCCAACTCTCACATTGATACATGACCACAGGAAAAACCATAGCCTTGACTAGACGGACCTTAGTCGGCAAAGTAATGTCTCTGCTTTTGAATATACTATCTAGGTTGGTCATAACTTTTCTTCCAAGGAGTAAGCATCTTTTAATTTCATGGCTGCAGTCACCATCTGCAGTGATAGAATCCTCTTTCTTTTGGTTTCTCTTCCCCTCCTTCATGAAAGTGAAAGTAGCTCAGTCATGTCTGACTCTTTGCGATCCTATTGACGATACAGTCCATGGAATTCTCCAGGCCAGAATACTGGAGTGGGTAGCCTTTCTCTTCTCCAAGGGATCTTCCCAACCCAGAAATCAAACCCAGGTCTCCTACACTGCAGGAAATTCTTTACCGTCTGATCCACAAGGGAAGCCCACCTTCATGGTTTTCCTCAAATGTTAATCCTCTTAGGGAGGATTTGCCTGCCCATCGTGTTTAAATTTATAATCCTTCCCTCTCCCAAACCTTTATTTCCCTTCTCTGCATCATTCTTTCTAATAGTAGTTTTCACCAACTAACAAACAATGTAATGGCTTGTTCACTACATTTCATTTTCTGCCCATTCCCCCACCTACCTAGATAGCATATTGAAAAGCAGAGACATTACTTTGTCAACAAAGGTTAGTTTAGTCAAGGCTATGGTTTTTCCAGTGGTCATGTATGGATGCGAGAGTTGGACCATGATGAAAGCTGAGTGCCGAAGAATTGATGCTTTTGAACTGTGGTGTTGGAGAAGACTCTTGCGAGTCCCTTGGACTGCAAGGAGATCCAACCAGTCCATTCTAAAGGAGATCAACCCTGGGATTTCCTTGGAAGGAATGATGCTGAAGCTGAAACTCCAGCACTTTGGCCACCTCATGCAAAAAGTTGACTCATTGGAAAAGACTCTGATGCTGGGAAGGATTGGAGGCAGGAGGAGAAGGGGACAACAGAGGATGAGATGGTTGGATGGCATCACCGACTCGATGGGCATGAGTTTGAACTCTGGGAGATGGTGATGGACAGGGAGGCCTGGCACGCTGCGATTCATGGGGTCACAGTCAGACACAACTGAGCGACTGAACTGAACTGAACTGATACCCCCACTGGAATGTAAACTCGCAAGCAGGCAAGGATCTTCATTTTGATCATCTGTGTATTCCAAGCACCTATCAAAATGCCTGATGCTTGAAAAATATTTGTTGAATAATGAATGGATGAATGAATTCTTTTTACTACTCTTTGATGCCTCAACAAAAATAACATTTTTTTTTAATAAAAGCTACTATTTATTGAGGGTCTTCCACTCAGATGCTGTGTGTGTTTCATCTTGTTTAACTATCCAAATATATCTGAACGATAGGCTGTATCATGTGTATTTTACAGAGGAAGAAGACTGCTACTAGAGAGAATACAAAACGAGAGAGAGAGGTTAATAGCAGCGACCATTTGGTGAACGTGTGCTACTAAGTATCAGCTATTATTCCAATAGCTTACCATGCTCTATCTCATTTAATCCTCCTAAAAGTCTAAGTGTTATTATTTTTCTCATTTTGCCAATGAGAAAACTGAACCATAGTGATTTTGAATGACATGCCCAGGGTTACACCACTGCTTCAAAGTGGCCTTGGGGTTTGAACACTGCCAATGGATTTCAGGGCCCAGGCTCTTCTCTTGTATGCCCTAGTGTAATCTCAAGAAATGAGAATCAAAGATAATGATGCCTAAGTTTCTGGCTGGAGCAGTTGGGGAGATGTTGATGTTATTACAGATGTGGATATGGCTTTGAGAGGAATCCATTTGGAGAAAGAAGAAAATCAAGTGTAGTTTGGCTCATTCAAAGATGTTTATGAGATGTTCATGATGATGTTCATGAGAACTCCCAGGGAAGATGTAAAGACAGCAGTAGACTGGAGACATCAATTTGTAAACCATGTGCAGAGAGCTGGTATTTAAAGCCATAGGGATGGATGTAATCATGGTCCCTTGTGTGTCTGTGGTATGCACACATGTGTCGTAGCTAAAGGCTGCCTGGGAAAGAGAGAATCCATCCCAAATGTATGAATGAAGCTGCCCTTGGAGATGAGTCCAAGCCCAGCTTGCATGGGATCCCCTAGCTACCACCATGCTGAGCTGGAGATGGATCGTTTTTCTGTCGGCATTGAAAAGCACCTCCCCTTCTATCCAGCCATCTCTCAGAACCTCTAGTTTCAATTATCTGCATTACAGTTCCTGTCAAAACCGAGAGGAAGCCATTGATATTCAAGAGTGCCAGTTTTAGGGAATTCCTCCAGTGTTTCAAAGCTGTATCCCTATATCATTCCAGAACTCCAGGAAGCTACAGACCTGGTCTCTATCACTCTGTCCCCCAGTGGAATTGCCTTCATAGAACTATAGCTTAACATTATACATTTGGATTTTCCTGAGGGTCTACATAATAGATAGCATATGTGGACTATTGGTACATTACTTGGGTAAAAAGTTCTGTTAAATATACCATCCATTATGTGACTCAAGTTCCCTTAAGCAAAGACCTAGGCAACAAATTTTTCTGAAAGTTCTGAAATGAGAAACAGGTTTTCTACTTGTTTTTGTGAGCTGCTCGAGGTTCTCTAGGCCATCACCTGTTCATCTTCACCTTATCTCTCAGGAACCTCAGAGTTTAATTGGTGCTCATTTTAAACAGTTTCTCTTCATCTAGGTCAGGAGTCACTAACTGGGACCAAATATTGCATATAGATGATTAACATTCAGCTAGCTTTGTGTTTAAAAACAATCACATGGCTTTGGGGATGAATATATCTACATGTAGAATATATATACATTTAAGATATCTCTCAATTGTCTTAAATGTATCCTGATTTGCACATCTATGCTGCCTGCCTGGTGCCTGTAGAGTTTGCAACCTCTGACCCAGATCTTTCCATGTCATCATTTTTCCTCCCCTCAATTCCTTATTAATACCTGGCCCTTCTAATTTATAGCTCTTGTTTAAAAATTTTTCATTTCATTGTATTGCCACTCAAATATTGTGTTTAGGTTGCCTAAAATCCTTCTGGAGAAGTAGATTACCAAAGGAGAAAGCAAGGGAGGAATAAACTGGGAGGTTGGTATTAACATATATACACTACTAGATGTTGGTGTTGTTCAGTCGCTAAGTCATGTCTGACTCTTTGTGACCCCATGGACTGCAGCACTCCAGGCTTCCCTGACCGTCACTATATCCCAGAGTTTGCTCAAAATCATGTCCATGTAGTCGATGATGCCATCCAATCATCTTATCTTCTATTGCCCTCTTCTCCTTCTGCCCTCAATCTTTCCCAGCATCAGGGTCTTTTCCTATGAGTTGGCATATTGAATTGGGTGGCCAAACTATTGGAGCTTCAGCATCAGTCCTTCCAATGAATAATCAGGCTTGATTTCCTTTAGGATTGACTGGTTTGATCTCCTTGCAGTCCAAGGGACTCTCAAGAGTCTTCTACTGTGCATAAAATAGGTAATCAACAAAGACCTACTGTATAGCACAGGGAGCTCTACTCAGTACCCTGTAATAACCTATATGAGAAAAGAATCTGAAAAAGAATTGATGTATGTATATGTATAACTGAACCACTTTGCTGTACTCCTAAAACTAACACAGTTTTATAAACCATCTATGCATGTGCTGTGTGCTTAGTCATTCAGTTGTGCCCGACTGTTTGTGACTTCATGGACTGTAGCCCTCCAGGCTGCTCTGTCCATGGGGATTCTCCAAGCAAGAATACTGGAGTAGGTTGCCATGCCCTCCTCCAAGGGATCTTTCCAACCCAGGGATCAAACCCAGGTCTTCCACATTGCAGGTGGATTCTTTACCGTCTGAGCTACCAGAGAAACGCAAGAATACTGGAATTTGTAGGCTGTCCCTTCTCCAGGGGATCTTCCTGACCCAGGAATCGAACTGGGGTCTCCTGCATTTCAGGCTGATTCTTTAACAGCTGAGCTACCAGGGAAGCCCTAAATCAGCTATACTCCAATATAAAAGAAAAATTTAGAAAACTCAAACTTTGTTTACATTTCCACATGCATTTGTATTTCCATGGCTAATTATTTGAGGGATTGCTTCCATCTCATCACCACGTGAAACTGCGTTGGAATTCCCATGAAGGCTCAGCCAACAAGCACTTTCAGAGCTCACAGTGTTCAGGGTTGCCAAAGAACCTAAGGAAATGTGGGGGCCCCATTCCTTGGGAGGATGACAGGGATGTGAAATGGAGGTAGTTTAGTTGAAAGGGCATTTCTCTTAAGGATCCTATTATGAAACTGGAGGGTGAATATTAAGATTTATTAGTTAGACTAAGACCCTGTACCTTCTGAAAGATGGTCAGCTGATGACAATATTAATAGGTCCTGTGTCAAGGTGGGTCATCTCACTTTTGTCCCCTGGACATTTTTGCAACTGTGTTCAGCGCTAAGCTGGGTATCCAGGTTAGACTCTCTGCTCCTATTTTCCTCTACGAACATTTTTCTACCTTGTCTTGAAGGGCAAGAACATGGAAGTCTGCCATCAAATTAGTGAGCTTTGTGAAGTGGGTAGTAAATAGCCTGTGGATTAGGAGGCTCAAAGAAGGATTTACAATGATTTGTGAGTCATTGATCTCACCTCTTTTCAGTTAGCAAGGATCAATCAGGGATTTCTTTACAACGTGTGTCCCACCCAGTTCACACATGCTTTCGTGGTGGCCAGGTCTGAACAGCTCAGCGGCGGCAGGGATGTTGGGGACTATGGAGTCTAACTCCCACCTAGCGTCTGAATACCTGGCTGTTTTCATCTTACTTCTGTTGGAATGCCACAAATGATAGAGATTTCACTACCTTGTGAAGTGTGGATTCCAGTGTTGCACTTCTTTAAATGTTGAGTGTCTCTTCTGTCAAATTAAGATCTAAGTGATATAATGGAAAGAGCACTGGCCAGCGTAGAGGACAGAACTGATGTCAAGATTCAGTTTCCCTTGCTTGACTCTTGGCAAATCCCATTGTCTCTCCAAGGCCCAGTTTTAGAGAAGAATAATTGTACTTCTTCATGGCATGGGCCTGAGTATTCAAGGAGACCATATAAGTGTATGTCCATTGTTTGGCACTGTAAAGGAGTTCAATAATACTTGGTTTAGACTCTGCATTTCCAATGCAGAGGGTGCAGTTTCAATCCTTGGTCACAGAGCTAAGATCCACATGCCATGTGGCGCAGCCAATAAATAAATAAAACATAAAATCTTTACATGTAGCTTGAGCTTTTCCTCTGGTGACTACATACAATCCCTTCTCCTTGTGATGTCCCCACTAATAAACTAAACACACTGACAGCACACCCATCTGGAACCATCACCCCACTAGCTGAAACCCTGGCCATCCTGAAAGGCTTTCCTATGCTGTGAGTTCAGACCCTTCCTTTCTGATTGACCTTCTCTGGACTTGGTCTACTTTCGCACAGCAACCCTAAAAGCATGGGGCCCAGCCAGGGTCCCCATATGTCATGCAGAAAAGCCTACCCACTAGCCAGAGTCTGTCAGCTCCAGCCCCAGGTCTAGCTAGCTTAGGAGCCCATGCTTCCACAGAGCCCCTCTCTCCTTGTTGAAAAGCTCTTCAGTCATATTATGGCCTGATGGCAAAATGGCCTGCAGCCTCCAGGGATAGACCGCTTGCCAGCCTATCTTTAATTTTAATACTTCAATTATCCTCTAGTGCCTCTTTATGGCTGCCATCACTTTCTGCTAATTTCTTGATTATTCTGCCCAGGCAGTAGAAGAGCCAATCTTCTTCCGCGTTCCCAATTTTCATATCCTTTAACTGTAATTAGCCTTTATCAGACTCTAGATACTTCTCATCAGAATCCAGTCTTTAAATCGCAGAACTATTGGGGAATGAGGGGCTCAGGTTCTAAGCAGCCCTGATATGGAGGCCCTGTGGAAACCTGGCTGATTCTATGCCAGTCACTCCTTACAAAGGGTGTGAGGTTGGTGGAAATATCTGAGCCTAGGGGCCAGGCCACTTTCCTGTGACCTTGGCTGGTTGGGTAGCCTTAGGTCAAAAAATATCTCTCTCTGTGCAACTTGCCTTACCTGTTCTAAGATTTTCTATGAAGACAACAGTGAATTCACTGATGGAGAAATGTTTTGAAAAGCACAAGTTCTGAATTTATGCCAGGCTTGTACTACCATTAATGATCACCAGCGAGCATCTGACGGGCTGTCTGTGAGTGTGGCTAGGATGTTTGTTCATATATGGGCCACTAGGCAAGAGGCTGGGGCATCAGCTGGTCTGGATCTACTAGTGCTGCTGTGGGTCTAGGGTTCCAGGCATAGCCTTTTTGGTGAGGGCTTACCCATTCAGCGTTTACCTTACCAAGCCTACCTCACCAGTGTGTTTAAGATCTAATCTTTCTTATCCATACTGTTGTTAACCTGCCACTGGCTTTACCCAGGGCACAGCCACTTCTATTCTATCCAGAACCTGAACTCCAGGGGTTCCACTCCCATTGTTGGGACCCCATTTCTCTGACTGCTTCATTAGCAGTCAGCACCTTCTCTTGATTTCCTCGTATCCTGACCCATCCTGCACCTAACATACATCTTAACATTCATGATATATCAAGACACATCCAGAAATGATGTGAAAGCAGATATTTGGAGCTTCCATGGCCCAGTCAAGTTGACACTTGAGATCAGCCATCACGGGTCCACCCCTTGTCAACCTGGCACCTACACACATCTTTGTAAACCATACTTAATCTTCAAATGAAGAAAATATTAAGATTGTCATTCTGTTTTCCATGATACAACTATCCTGCACACAAGTGAACATGTGTCAAGTCCTTTCCCAGAAGAGGAGGTAAAGTCCTTGAGTGATGTTTACTGTCCTTCACACAGTCACTGAAATACTATGATGGAAAATTACAGCAGTGGTAACCTGTGCAAGCCAGAGCTTTCACGTGACACCTATGTACTATGCAGTGCTTTGCTGCTGCTGCTGCTGCTAAGTCGCTTCAGTCGTGTCTGACTCTGTGTGACCCCAAAGATAGCAGCCCACCAGGCTCCGCTGTCCCCAGGATTCTCCAGGCAAGAGTACTGGAGTGGGTTGCCATTGCCTTCTCTGATGCAGTCCTTTATGTTCTACCAAAGGCTTTCACTCACATGTGAAACAACATCTAGTCCACTTCAGAATGA
Source organism: Capra hircus (assembly GCF_001704415.2). Lineage (NCBI taxonomy): Eukaryota > Metazoa > Chordata > Mammalia > Artiodactyla > Bovidae > Capra > Capra hircus. The sequence goes on along the minus strand of NW_017189774.1, from coordinate 278,042 downwards.
GCTAGAATGCCAACTTCTAGAGAAGGCGTTTAGTGATGTGAATGCCAAATTTTCTTTGCCTTTTGATAAGCTGGATAAGATCCTATTAGAAGCTTCCTATAGGAACCAACAGATGCTGTGCTGAAGATTTTGCAAAGCAGAAGCACAGTGCTCCCAGGGGATGGGTGACACTCACCTCAAATCAGACCTATAACAAATGAAATTTATTTCAGTGACCAAACTCAGGGTCTCTGCGTTTCAGGAGGGCTGGTGGGAGATAGGTATACAAACAAATGGACTACAACGTGCAGGTCGTGTACCCTTTAATTTTCTAACTCTTTGTTTCAATATTATCTTATCAAAGCCGATCCCTTTGTGACTGGCCTTGCTGTTGTCATGTTTTATGTTGTCTTAAACCTAGCTACTATAAAATTCTCAGAGATCAAAAAAGTGGCAGATCCTAATACTGTAGGGAGAAAACGAGCCCCTGGCTCAGATGGTGCGTTTGAAAGGGTCTAGGGCTCTAGCTCTTGGAGTTTCACAACTTGGTCTCTAACCCAGCTTTTCTGTTAGCGGGGGCCTCATCTACCTAGGTTCCTACTGGAAATGTGGCCAGTTTCCCCGTCCAGAGTCTGGTTTGGGGAAGATTATGTATCTGGAATGTCCATGCCTCAGTTGACAAGATTGAGGCTAGTGTCAAGTTGCCACGGCAGAGCCATCAGCTTGCAGAGCTGGTAGTCTGCAGTGGCAATCCCTTTGCCTTCGACCCAGAGATTCATAAGCTCCAGTGGTGTTTTCAGATCTCCTGGTAATTCTGAGCATTCTTGGATCCTGAAAAATGATGCATGTTCCATATTCTTCCCCAGAATCCTTTATTTATGCCAAGTGCAATTCTTGGTACAGCAAAGGGAACGTTATCATACAGTTAGATTTTTCTGTGCTCCTTTTGTGGTCGGTAACATATACAATTTCTCCTTTAGCCCAGATTTAAACTCTACCTTAATTTACACATTATTGAAAACATTACAAAGCATAAATCAGTTCAGTTTTGAAAGTTCCTGTATGATATTTTGAGAGCAACCAAATTCCCCTGCTTGTCTGGACTCTTTCCCACCACCTGCCCCAGCTCATGGCAGGCTAAATAACTGTGGAGAAAAAGCAGATTTTCAGCTGCGGCTCAGATTACTCTGTCACCCTTCCTGCGTGGCAGACAGATCCCTACTGACATGGAGAATGAAGACAAGAAAATTACTTCGTTATAGTGTGTCCTGATCAATTACAAACATCTAGGAGTTGTGTCTGTCCATCTGCTGCTCTGAACTGGCCCTGGACGTAGTTCTGGGTTATGAAAACAAGGGTTGTGTTGCCTTAGCCCCCAGGAATGAGCAACCGAGAGGTTTTCATATTCCCAACTGGGGTTGCTATGCTGTAGCGTGTTCCTGTTGGAGTCAATGTGTTCAAGCTGGGCAGCTTTTAGAAATTGAATTTACCCATTTCTTTCCAAAGATCCAGAGGAGGGAGGGCAAGTGACATGCTCAAGGTCACAGCATAAAATGGTATTGGAGTCAAGTCCAGAACACAAAGAATGTATCAGGTCTCAAATATTATACCCTCAAGAGATGGCAGTTGATGTTTAGTTTTACCAGTAACCACTTCCTCTTGCTCCCTTCCAGAATCCAGAGTGCCCAGGGTCCAGAGTCCAGGGTCCCCAGTAGCACTCACCTCCTTCATAATGTCTGAGAGCTCTAAGGATGTAGGCTTCCCGGCTTATGCCAGTTGTCTCCAGGTCATTCACCATACTGTCAAGCACCTTCTAGCCCTGGATGTATGTTTGTTCACTTAATTTTCACAGCAACCCAGTTATCTTCACCGGTGCTTAGAGAGGTGACATAACTTACCCTACTAAGTCGCTTCAGTCATGTCCGACTCTGTGTGACCCCATAGACAGCAGCCCACCAGGCTCCCCCGTCCCTGGGATTCTCTAGGCATGAACACTGGAGTGGGTTGCCATTTCCTTCTCCAATGCATGAAAGGGAAAAAATCAAAGTGAAGTTGCTCAGTTGCGTCTGACTCTTAGCGACCCCATGGACTGCAGCCTCCCAGGCTCCTCTGTCCATGGGATTCTCCAGGCAAGAGTACTGGAGTGGGGTGCCATTGCCTTCTCCTAACTTACCCTAAGTTACACAGATATTAATTAGATTATGGAAAGCTTGGATTAGAAACAGTCTGTCTTCAGAACCCACCTTTTGAACCACTACGCTACACATGTCCACAATCCCTTACCTAAGAGCCAGGTGTGGTTCAAAGAGTTACATTTCAAACGTTAGAAAGATAATATATTGCACTATTTTGTGTATTATCTAATACTAGGGCAGCACCCCATCATCAAACAAGTGATGCTTCTACAGTAAAATATGTGAATATTCACATTATGTGGGATAGATGAAGATTATGAATCTCCCTGGCCTCAAGTTCAAGTTGGGTTTTGCTTTAGTTATAGAGAAACATTCCATGCTTGGATCTATTTAAAAGTGGATGATGCAGACAGGCAACTGAGGACTGGGGTTGCTGATCTCAGCGTAGCTCTCACAGTTTCCTCTCCCATTGTCCCTACAGCTAGCTGCTTGAGTCCGGGCTACCATCATTTCTCACCTGAGTGTTGCAATATCCTGTCCTCGGACCACAAAGCTGACAATGGGGAGACTTCTAGAAGGTAGGAGACTTGCTGGTATCACAAGGGCCTTTCTGGTCTTTGAGTATGTTGAGTCAGTCCCTCATATCCAGATTTTCCCAAGCTCTATGTTCTTCCCTTAGAGATTCATTCTTCCTGTATCCCAGGATGTCAGTTGCCAAGCATGTGTTTCATCACTGGACAAAAAGAGGCCATCAACTTAGCCACTGTCTGATTCAGTTTGCTCTTAGGTCATTGAGTTGCATTCACCGGCTTCAAGTGAGATGGATCTGTACCACAAACAGATACAGGGTGAAGGGGACTGGGTCATAGTCATGTGGCTTGGTGAGTCATGAAACACATCAAAAAGCCCTGGCTGTGTGCAAGAGAAACCTTTGCAGAACTCAGCACCTGTGATCTGAGACGGGTGTCCACCACTCTGAATTTAACAGCATGGTGGTGTCTTCCTGGATGCTGCCATCTTTGGCCTTCTGAAGCTGAAAATGTGATTCCTCTTGCTGACAGTAAGAGTGGCTTAGGTAAAAATGATTCTTCACATGGGGAGAGCACTGTCCAGAGCACAAAGACTGTCTCTTCATAGCGGCATGTGATTCTCACACCAGCCCTGAGATGGACATAGGCTTTGGCAACCTCCCTGCAGACAGCTCTGAGGTACACTCAGAAACACTGTATTATCCATAGAGGAAAAACATTAAACTGCCACACATGCTAAGTCACTTCAGTCATGTCCGACTCTTTGTGTCCCTATGGACTGTAGGCTCCTCTGTCCATGAGATTTTCCAGGCAAAGATACTGGAGCTGATTGCCCTTTCCTCCGCCAGGGGATCTTCCTGATCCAGGGATCGAACTTGAGCCTCCTGCATTTCAGGCAGATTCTTTACCATTGAGCCACTGGGGAAGCCCTAAACTGCCATACCGAAATTCTTCTATTTTTCAGTTAGTACACTAGTAGTTTAGTACTTAAATTATTTCCTGAAGAAGACCTACTAAATTGGGAAAATTCAAAGTATGGTTGTACAGTGGTTATGTTTTGATGGTAGATGAAATGATGTGGGTAGTAAAAGATTATAAACAGATCACAATTATTATTATAGAGATGACAAAAAATAAACATCTATAAACTGATAAAGTGAAATTGTGTGCAAAAATACTCTTATTTCATTTATTTATTTGGCCATATGGTGTGACTTGTGGGATCTTAGTTCCCTGACTAGGGATTGAATCTGAGCCCTTGGCAGTGGAATAGTGGAGTCCTAACCACTGGACTACCAAGGAAGTCCCCACAAATGCTTCTATTTTACACAGAGTTAAAACTAATGAAAACCTAAATACAAAGTCAACAGCCACAAAGAGCAAAGTCTTCCTGAGCGGGCTACACAGGAAGAAATATAAATCTATGATGAGGAAATGTACATAGAAGTTTGACTTAATAGGTGAAGCAGATATAATATAAAAGTATTGCAACATTTAAAGCATTTTATCTATTCAAAAGTAAGAGTATAGTTTAAATAAATGCAATTTATTGTATCTCAATTATACCACAATTACAAGACATGAAAAGGAAATTATAGCAATGGTCAATAATCCATAGAAGCTCCCTGAGGACACTTCAATAGGAGTGGACCATTCTAGTAGGAGCAATTAACACATGACACTCCAGCCTTCAAGGCAGCCCAAGGGATGCTTGGACATGAGCCAGCTGCCACTTATAAATGACATTCTCCGCAACCTATGCATTTGAGCTCTCTACAATTTTTTTCTGAGGACATAGTAGTTCATCTAAAGCCTTTGCACTCAACTGTACTGCATTTTTAAAAATTAATTACTTTTTATTTATTGAATTTGGCTGCACTGGGTCTTTGTTGCAGTGTTCAGGCTCCCCTAGGTGGGGAGCATGGGCTCTGGAGTGTGCAGGCTCAGTAGCTGTACTGCGGGCTTCTCTAGTTGCATATGCGATCTTAGGAATTGAACCTGTGTCTGCTGCACTGGAAGCAAGATTCTTTACCACTGGACCATCAGGGAAGTCCCACCTATATTGCTTTGATTTGTGGTTTAAGACATGTGTCAGGGCAGGACTATGACAGTGTGTTAGGGCATAAGCCTGTCACAGTGTCTTCCTTGCATACTGTAAGTACTCAATCACCATTTTTTTTTCTTTTTCTTTTTGCTTGGGAGGAGAGTTGAAATGTTTCAATGTTTGCTCATTTAAAGCCATTCATATTTTCCTTCATAAAATAACAAACTAACCTACCAAGTTTACATTATTTTTACTTTTACGGTTAATCAATGTCATTGGAATAGTTTTTAAAATATTTTTCCCCCTGATCACAGGAATGTCAGCCCTTCCAAATGTTTTCAGTGTTTCCTCAGGCTAACACCTCAAAATTTACAATGTGGTACATACACACAATGGAGTATTACTCAGTCATTAAAAAGAATACATTTGAATCGGTTCTAATGAGGTGGATGAAACTGGAGCTGATTATACAGAGTGAAGTAAGCCAGAAAGAAAAACACCAATACAGTATACTAATGCATATAAATGGAATTTAGAAAGATGGTAACGATAACCCTGTATGCGAGACAAGAAAAGAGACCCAGATGTATAGAACAGTCTTTTGGACTCTGTGGGAGAGGGAGAGGGTGGGATGATTTGGGAGAATGGCATTGAAACATGTATAATATCATATATGAAATGAATCACCAGTCTAGGTTCGATGCAGGATACAGGATGCTCAGGGCTGGTGCACTGGGATGACCCAGAGGGATGGTAGGGGGAGGGAGATGGGAGGGGGTTTCAGGATTGGGAACACATGTATACACGTGGCTGATTCATGTTGATGTATGCCAAAACCAATACAATATTGTAAAGTAATTAGCTCCAATTAAAATAAATAAATTTAAATTTTAAAAAATTACAGTTTATACCATCCTGTCATTTGCTTTTGATGAAATGACTACAAAAAATAAAAATAAAATAAAAAGGATTGCCATATTGTTTTTTACTGAAACCAAAGGAATGGATTCCTTTGGCAAGCAGAAATCTATTACTAATGCATTCATTCATTTTGTACTTCTCTTCCCCAGGAGAGTCACCGGGGACCCTGGATTCTGTGCAGACTTCCCCTACCTGTTAATGACTTGTTCCAGAAGTTTGGGCAGCTGAATCATAACAGAAAATACCACAATCCAACCAGGAAGAGGAGTAGCTAGTTCCTGTTCTTGTGGAAATCTATTGCTATGGCTCATTCCCTCATCACTTTCTCCCTGAGCCTCAGTGCAGAAAGGGGTAAGGAACAGAATTCAGTGTAAAACTGATTTGGGTTCCCATACCTGCTCCTCCACTTGCTCATTATGTGATCTGAACTGAGTTCTGAATGTCTTGACATGTCAGTTTCCATCCAAGTACAATGGGGTTTATATTGGTAAAGACTCTGTGGGCTTACATGAAATAAACTTGTGTGGAGAACTTGGCCCTGTGCCTGGTGCTAATGGTGGGTGCTCTTGTTGGCAGGACAAAGAAGGTCATGTTGAATTTGTCTAGTCAGGCCTTTTGGTCAATGGATAGGTCTGGACTTTGCAAGCATCTGCGTGGGCAAGTTAATTTCCAGTAGTGTGAAATTGCTGGGCCAGAGGGTATGTGAGTTTTAAATTGCTATAGATAGTGCCACACTGATCCCTAGAAAGATGACATCTCTTTACACTTTGACTAACTCTGTATGAGAGGCCTGCTTCCACCTGGCTGCACCAGTGTGGAGTATAACAGGGCCTTGTATTTTGCTGATCCACTAGGCAGAAAATGATATTGTATGGCTTTGAGGTACATTTCTGTGTTTGTTTGGGAAACAGTGTATTTTCTTGGCCCCACATTAAGAGAACCATTCATTCAAGTACTCTGGTTGTATTCAGATGCCACTCTACTGGGTTAAGCGTGGAGGATGCTAGACCAAGGTTGTCTTGGGGGCAGGACAGCTGTGTGTGCCTAGGGACCTCAAAGGCCTATAACAGAACTATTTCCCACCTAGTCAGGCTGAGTGTGTCACAGCCTGTGCCAGCTCTCTTGTCTCTGGTCCTGGGGGGAAGGTGGGGAATTAAGGGAGAATTTGAAATTACTCAGCTGAGAAGTCCCAGAAATGGCCTGAATTCTCATCTCTGCCATTTACTTGGCATGGGATTGTGAGCAAACCACCCATGCTTTCTTAACAAAGCCATGAGGGCATAAAGGGGCTAGGGCATCTCCTTTTGGTAGTCCTCTCTACCTAGGGCTGTCAGATAAAATACATGATGTCTACTTAAATTTGGATTTCAAATAAACAATGAATAATTTTTTAAAGGAAGTTTGTCCCATATAATATGTTTTATTTCCTTCTTTCTTCCTTTTTTATTTGTTGCTAAGTTTGGAAACCCAAGCTATAGCACCATTTCTATGTACACTTTTTGTATCCTCATTTTAGTCTCTCTGAGCCTCAGTCTTCTCCTCTGGAAAATGGGACTAATAACATGAGCCCTGAAGCCCTCACAGGAATATTGTAGGGGTCAGATGTGTTGATGCACATGACACTGGCAAATTATAAATATCAGGTGGCCTTACCAGGATTTATATATGGTGTATTATATACTATAGTATCCAGCAGAGCTGGCATTAGAGAGGGGGTCCTGCAGTGACAACACCCTTTGCTCCCTTTGTCCTCACCAAACAATGTATAGGAAGTGTTTGGGAAAAGTATGGATTGTATCTCATGGACTATGGTATGTATCTCCAATACAAACACAATAGAGTTTCATATTTTACACTAAATAAGCACTTGGGTTTAAATATAACTCTTTCTGTTAAATCGATATTTTTAAAAAATGTTGGCATGGGATAATTATTTTCCCTAAAGAGCACCAGGAATCCATTGCAGCCTCCTTCCTGCTGAACAGTGTAGAGTAATAAAAGGTCTATCACCCTCAGAATGCTTATTACGGTGACAAATCACTAGGAGAAGGGGAAAATGATTTAGTACCTGCTCAACTCCATTTATTCAGATCCTGCACATTCCAAATCTGAGGCGCACAGTCCTGGTTGGAGGGCAAGTGGGAAGCAATGGTTTGGGCAGAAAGGTACTGGGTCAGTTTTCCACCTGGATATCGTTTTCAAATTGTAGCCGAGCAATTAAATTTTTTATTACCAAAGTTCGATCACCTCCCTCCTGCCACCTAACTCTCCCCAAATAGCAATTCTCTTGTCTTCTCATCGAAGTGAGCTGTGCTATAACTTTAAGAGCATGAAAGCGAATGTGGGGAGGAGGTCAGTGTGCAGGGCACCCAGCAGGTTTGATGTGTCAGTGGATAAATGATGGGACCACATCTGGAACAGTTTGGTGAATAAATAAAATGTGAAACCTCATATATCACTACCCACCTTCCAATCTGTAAGGGAAAGAGCAAATACATTCTCTAATGACCTTGTAAAGCACATAAAAAGTATTGAATAAACTCTAGAAATTTTGTGGCTCAAAGTGTCCATATTATATAATGAATTGAAGAGTGGGAAAATCCTTGAAATATTAGATGAGCCTTCCTCATAAAGTACTGCTTTAGTTTATGTGTTATTTACTAGTCCACACTTGCAGAGCGGTTGAATAATGTAATTTAGATTTTAACTTGGTATCATAGAAGCACTCTTCCTGCAGAGATGTTCCCAGAGGAGTTTTTCGATCTACACCTGGGGAAGATTCTTCTAGATTTTTATGGCTTTGCCTGCTATAAGATTCTGTCATCTACAGTCCTCATTAATTGGTGCATATTTCCAGTGCCATTAGCTTTAGGAAATCTTTGGGACAACACAAGTACAGGAAATTCCATCTGACAAATATTCATCAGAATGGAGGTGCTCCTCAGGACAGGTTTGAAAGGGGGAGGAGGCTGGAGGTGACATGTCTTGGCTCTGTCAAGGATCCATCACACATACCTGCCTAATATTAGACAGCAACCGGTAAGCACATGGCTTCCTGCTCCCTGCCCCAGGAGACCTAGATTCTAGTCTTGATCTTGCCCCTAACTTTCTGTGTAACCTCAGACAAGCCTCTTCTCTCCCCACTTCTACTTTTTCATCTGTAAAATAAATGAGGGTGGCCCTAGTGCTCGCTAAGGGCCCTCCCAGCTCTGGCATTTCTCGACTCTCTGATTTGTCAGGTGGGGCAGGCAGCAGCTGACTGACCAACAGGTAAGTGTGATCATGGTACTGAGAGACATATGGGCAGACAAAGCCCTTTTGAGATTCTTTCAGTGACCGTAAAAGAAAAGACTGTCTGAGCCAAATCTTGGGCATCTCTGTTGTTTTTAAGTATCACATGCTCCCAGAGAGTTCTGTGGGTAGATCTAGCAATTCAGAGCCACAGTCATCTTTCAGTTAATATTGTTAATGAAGGCAGGGTTGCTCTGGAAGATCTGACTGAACTTTACATGTGTTGGCCCAGTGCTATTGTCTCACGCCTGGTCTGAGGACGTGGGAGGCCAGTTGCCCTCCGTTCTCCTTCCCCAGCTCAGGACTTTGGGTCACTTCTCTTGCAGAAAGTGTGCCTGGTTGTGGCTGACCACTCCAGAAGCCTGGCTCAGGCCCTTGAAGGAGAACCTGACTTGCTCTCTTTTTCACTCTCATTCTCTGTCCCACTCCCATTCTTCTCTCTGTCCCACTAGGATGGCTGATCTGGGGGAAAGCTTCTGACTTGCGGGTCTCTTCTGAGCTGTTGAAGAAGGATTTACTAATGTGATAATGAAGCCCTTGGTCATGACTCCAAGTGGCTTTCTCTTTTGCACGTATTGAATACATCTGCAAATAATCAGTAAAGGATGCAATTAGATAGTTGTTTCTCCAAATGACAGATGGTCTGCTCACTCCCATAATTGTACCAGCAGTTGAGTATTTACAGGTGTATTCTGGACATTTCCCATCAGACTGCTGTAGGAACCACAGATATATCCAGAAAGTTTGGTGGGAACCTTTAAATGGCCCATCCCTTAATTCCTCTGTTGCTCATATCCTGTGCTTCCAATTGGAAAATTCCTATCTGAATTGCCCTAGGACTCTGGGCATGTCTCTGGACAGACATCTTAGGATTTGGAAGAAAACCCCAACTACTAGTGAGACTGGACTGGTGTGGCTGTCTTCTCACTCAGCACCGTCTTAAAAGTGCAATAACCTGGAGCTGTTGGGCCATGTGGAGACTCTTGGTGAGAGAGCCAAGTCCAAGTGCTAGCTCTGCTTCTGGCTGTCCATGTGAACTTGGGCAAGGCAAGTGACTTTATCTCCTTGTCTATCTAAAGTGGAGATAGAGTCAAGCTGATGAATTAGGGTGCTGTTTGTAACATGTTGTCTTAAGTGTGAAATGCTCTTCTAGTACTTTATATGCGGCCACTCCTTTACAGAAATGGTTGCTACATCCTCACTTACTCTGTGGGAATTTCTCTCATATGAAAATTAGAGTGATATCTGTCCAGATAAGGAAATAATGTATATAAAAGCAGATCCTGCTATAATAGGAAACCACGTGTTGGTTGAATGCATAAACAAAGCATTATTTGTTGGATTAAAAATAAATATCGGAAGATGACAAAGAATGCACATTTTTCACAGTTTTACCTTCCCCCCAAAGGAATGCACCCCATTATCTCCCAGTATGACCAACTGCAGTGTGCACAAACTCAGTGAAAGGGAAGGGAGGGGGCAGTAAGGGACAGGGTGATGGTGCCAGTGAGAAGCATTCTTCAAGTACCAGAGTTAGGTGCATTCTCTCCACTCACTCTCAATGTCCAACCTTGGTGAGGAGGTTTTTTACAGGGCATAGACTGAAGTGTATTTGATGTTATTATTTTTTTTTAATTTTATTTTATTATAGTTAATTTATAATGTGTTAATTTCTGCTGTACAACAAACTTACTTAGATATATGGAATTCTCCAGGCACAAATACTAGATTGGGTAGTCTTTCCCTTATCCAGGAGATCTTCCTGATCCAGGGTTTGAACTCAGGTCTCCTGCATAGCAGGCAGATTCTTTTCCATCTGAGCCACCAGGATGCCCATAAGATACATTATTTTACATATCTTTTTTCATTATGGCTTTAGTTCAGTTCAGTTCAGTCACTCAGTTGTGTCCAACTCTTTGTGACCCCATGGGCTGCAGCATGCCAGGCTTCCCTGTCCATCAGCAACTCCTGAAGCTTGTTCCAATTCATGTCCATTGAATCAGTGATGCCGCCAGTCATCTCATCCTCTGTCATCCCCTGCTTCTCCTGCCTTCAATCTTTATTATGGCTTATCAAAGGATATTGAATATAGTTCTCTGTGCTATACAGTAGGCCCTTGTTGTTTATCTATTTTATATATAGTAATGTGTATCTGTTAATCTCGAACTCCTAATTTTTCCCTCCCCACATTTCCTCTTTGGTAACCATAAGTTTGTTTTCTATGTCTGTTGATCTATTTCTGTTTTGTATATAAGTTCATTTGTGTCATATTTTAGATTTCACATATAAGTGATATCATATGATAATCTCTAGGTCCATCCATGGTGTTAACTGCAGATGGCATTATTTCACTCTTTTTTAAGGCTGAGTAGTATTCCATTTTATATATGTACCACATCTGCTTTGTCCATTCATCTGTTGATGGACATTTAGTTTGTCTCTATTGACCAGTTTTTTTTAATTTTAATATGAATTTTATTATGAATGAGTTTGAACCCCTTCATTTATTTATTTAAATTTTTATTTTTACTTTATTTTACTTTACAATACTGTATTGGTTTTGCCATACATTGACAAGAATCTGCCACAGGTGTACATGAATTCCCAATCCTGAACCCCCCTCCCACCTCCCACACCATATCATCTCTCTGGATCATCCCCGTGCACCAGCCCCAAGCATCCTGTATCCTGTATTGAACATGGACTGGCAATTCGTTTCTTACATGATAGTATACCTGTTTCAATGCCATTCTCCAGTTGTTTTGAAATCATGCTCTTTGCCCAAGTCCAGGGACAATCATTTCTTGCTAGAATGAAGAATCAGGTTTAGCCTTTTCCTGGCCCACTGAGGGGCAGAACTCAGTCTACACAGGCTGACACCACAGCCCAGGAGATCATGTAGCAAACCTCCTGTGGGATTACTAAGAAGGGCCTGGACTTGTGGCTATGGCTTGGTATTGATGGATGGCATGATTTTAGTTCCTCCAGCATGAGTGCTGCTCCTTCCTTGAGTCAAGCCTGTGAGCAGCATGCTATTACAGAACAGCTCTGAGTTGCGCTGCTCTGGTGATGAGTTTGTATTAAACTGTTCAGCCTAGGAGGTTAGCCTTTCTGGGACGAACAGTGCCATTTATTGTGAGGTAGAAGGTCTTAGTGTTTCCCAGGTGGCACTAGTGGTAAAGAACCTGCCTGCTAATGCAAGAAACACAGGAGATGCAGGTTCAATTCCTGGGTCAGGAATATCCCCTGGAGAAGGAATGGCAACCCACTCTAGTATTCTTGCCTGGAGAATCCCATGGACAGAGGAGCCTGGTGGGCTATGTCCATTGGGTCACAAAGAGTCAGACACGGCTGAAGTGACTTAGCATGCAGGAGGTCTTAACCTGGTTGTGCCCTGGCCCCCTTAGTGGTCTGCTGAAGCCTATAGTTTCAGAAAGGTCTTTAAATGTATAAAGTACATGAGATTAGAAAAGGAAGCAATAATGTTGAAACATAGTTATAAAATGTTTTAACACACAAGTATGTGATACAGTAGCATATGTACTTCTTTATCAAGGATTTTTGAACAATGACCATAACTTTAGAGGGGAAATAGCTATCAAATTACATGAGTGATGATTTGATTCATGGATTTTTTTTTGAAGGCATAGCAAAAGATTTAGTGACTTGTTTTTAGATAGAAGAATGCCCTGGAAGATCATAATGAGTAATGAGCTGCCTCACTCCCAGATCCTGGTAACAGGGATTCTCATTTTTTAAACACACACACACACACAAAATACAAGAAAATATAAATATCTAATAAGGAAATTCCAATTCAGTTATTGCAATGCCAACCTAAGAAGAGGGACCAAGGTAAGCCAAGAACCTTTTGCTTTCATGTCTTCTTGGCTTTCAAAAGCCTCAGGATGTACCAGTGATTTGCAGTGCTCCCTTCCATTGCAGAGCAGAGTTACCAAAGATCATGAACTCCTCGCTTCAGGAGTCCCAGACAGATTGCATATTGCCTATATTTCCAGATGGATTGCTAAGGCTTACAGTTTATAGGTTCCCCCTACCCCCTCAGCCCAGAAGAAAGACCCCCTTTAATCTTAGCACAGCCATTCCTACCACTATCACCATGCCCACCACAGTCGCCATCCTCATCTCAATCATCATTCCCACCACCATGACCATTCCCACCTCCATCATCATCCTCACCACCATCACTATCACTGAACCACCACTGGAATATAAACTGCTGCTATGTTCATCCTCAGGGCCAGACCAAGCTAAGTCTTTCTTTCTCCTAGAAGCTCCTCAGTTTACTATTTGGCAGAAAAAAATAGCATCGTCTGGGGCTCCTGGATTGTCAACACAAGAGGAGAGTGCTTTATGGCCACTCACATTTCTCAGAGCAGCCAAGGAATGGACTGAAATATGAACATTCAAATCAAGTCTCTTTTGCTCTCTTCAAAAGTGTGGCTGGGGAAGGAGAAGGATTATGCTCCTGAGAATCATCCCTTTTAGGCTGTATTACAGTAGAAACATTGTCCTGGTCAGGGGCCTGTTTCTAAAATATTCCCAGGACTTTAAATTTTGAAACCCAAAAATGTGAAAGAAAGTTTCCCGTTATAGTTGTCCAAGGCAAACACATGGCCAGGCCCCCAGAAACTAGAAATCACACGATCATACAGACAGACTCAAGGGGATCAACACAGACCCTAAATGGAAAATTGCTTGCTCATGCAGAATCTGAGACTATGGAAAGCAAATGTGGTACTTTCCCCCAACACCTCCTGACCTCCCTGATTGGGAAGATTTATTAAAGCATCAGGCAGGGAAGAAAAAAACTGCCTTTAGGGTCCAGCTAATTTCATGTTTTTGTTGCTGGTAAATAAGTCCATGCTAGATATATGTACCCATCGTGTGCTATGGAAGTTTCATTGGTAGAGGAAGAAACACCAGTTCTTTAAAATGTTTAGGAGATTTCTGTGTCAAGTCCACTCTTTCTCGCTATGTCTGGGCATCTGAGGTGTCTGAAGAGGTCTCCAGAGTCTAGGGCCTGTTTGAAATGACCTTGAGAAAGTCTTGCCTGAGAGGACTTGTGCCGGGGTCCAGCCCCAGTGGATCCAGGGTGATTCGAAGCATGGATGGCGTAGGCGAGAAGAAATTTATTTATTTATTAATATAAGATTAGATTATGAAGAAATAGTGTAGTAGGAAAATTAGGTGGAGAAAGGAGGCTGAATAACTTGGCTTACGGGGAAGACCAATAAAATCTCTAGACAAGAGATTTGCACCATTTACGTTGGGCCACTGGTGCCCACTTGAATATCAAAGGGTGCCCCGCCTTAGGCTCCCTTTCGCACGGGTCTTAGAAGCCAGGACAAGTAAGTAGACTTGGTGAGCCGCCCCGCTCCAGATGGGAATTTAGCCTGAAATTAGAGTAAAGAGGAGACATGGGGGAAACCAGTCCAGCAACTGGCCCATCCTCTATTGTTCAGAAGGCCTTTTATACTTTTTGATTATACATGTCTATCAATGGGTAACACGAAGTTATGCAGCGTTAGCAGCCCAGACTCTTATCAAAACCAGGCTCTTCTCTCTGCATACAAGTCTTAGGTGATTTACATCATCTTCTGGCCAAAAGGGCCAATTAACATTTTACAGCCTTTTTTCTGATAAAGGTTTGTCAACCAGAAGACTTATTTGTGTTGATCTTCCCCAAAGTCTGGTGCCACTCTCAGAAAGCACTAAATAAAGTTACATTCATGCATAGCAAGGACACAAGAGGAGTGCAGTGATATATAACAAAAGAAGAGTAATTAACTCAAAAGTCTAGTGTTGCGAACATCGAAACTACTATATATCTCTTTCCATATCCTGTTTACATTGATTAACATCCTCCCAGGTGCCTAAAAGATAAAGAATATGGAGGCCTGGCAGCAATCATTGAGTCAACAGTGAAATCCGTCACCAATATAATTTTTAGCTCTTTAGAAAAGGCTATGTATCTCTAAGATGCTTTAAGCTTTGTGCCTCTCATGGTTGAGGGGCTGTAAGCAATTCACAAGCTGTAAGAGGTCTGAGGGAACCTGTTAGGCAAGCTAGAGAGCTATCAGAGGGGGTATGAGCTGAAACATCCCTTTCAAATGCAGAAGAATAAAGCCCTAAGTTGACTTTTTCCAGAGAATATTAGAAGAGTGGAAAAGCAGAGTACAAAGGCCGGCAGATTTTTGCTTTTTGGGGGTACATGCTCAGGAAATTCCAGGGGGAACCCCTGAAGCCTGATCACGTCCTTGTGTTTTGTCAGGCTTCCTTCCTCATGACCTTGTCACAGGCGGGATTCCTCACGCTGGCCCCCGGCAGACCTGGTCAAGTATTTGTTGTCATCCAGAAAGGGGTCAGTGACAGAAAAGTAATCGTTTCCTATCATGTCAGCAATCAGGCCATTCAAGGAATGACATTCCTCCCTCCCCAAGCCCAACCCCATATTGAACTGTAGCCTCTGGCTGGGTCATTTTGGAGAGCTTTGCTTGGCCCACAAAGAAGAGATGTCTGTGGGACTGCCACCATCACTCTGTTGATGAGATTTCTTCTGGTTCTTGCTTAATGGTAGACTCTTCGAATCTACTTTGCTCAGTTCAAAATTCACATTCTTCCTTATTGGTCCTGGACCAGTAAAATATGCCTCACAGGGCCAGACTGATGGCCTTCCCAGCCCCTGATTTCTTTTGTTTAAAAAAAAAAAGCCAAATTATTTTTTAACTAAAGTATAGTTGATTTACAATGTTGTGTTAGTTTCAAGTGTACAGAAAAGTGATTCAGTTATTTATGTGTGTGTGTATTCTTTTTCAGACTCTTTTCCCTTATAGGTTCTTATAGAGTATTGTGTAGAGTTCCCTGTGTTATACAATAGATCCTTGTTGATTATCTATTTTAAGTATAATAGTGTGTATGTGTTAATCCCAAACTCCTGATTCATCCCTCCCCCACTTTTCCCTTTGGTACCATAAATTATTTTTTCTATCTGTGGGCCTATTTCTATTTTGTATTAAAGTTCCTTTGCATTTTTTAGATTCTGTATACAAGCAATATCTTATGGTATCTGTCTTTCTTCTGACTTACTTCACTTAGTCTGGTAATTCCCAAATACATCCATGTTGCTGCACATGGCATTATCCCATCCTTTTTCTTGGTTGAGAAGTATTCCATTGTGTATATGTACCACATCTTCTTTATCCATTCATCTGTTGATGGACATTTGGGTTGTTCCATGTCTTGGCTATTGTAAATAGTGCTGCAGTGAACATTGGGGTGCATGTATCTTTTCAAATTATGGTTTTTCTCTGGACATATGCCCAGAAATGAGAATGCAGGATCATATGGTACTTCTGTTTTTAGTTTTTTAAGGATCTTCTATACTATTCCCCATAACCAGCCCCTAATTTCTGACATGAGTACCATGTGGGACCAGGGTTGCTGAAAATTTTCGTAGATTTTATAATACACCATCCTAGCGGATGCTCTTCCTTTAGTAGATAGCAAAGATTATACATTTCTTCGAATGTCTAGTGAAAGGAGTGCCTTTTTTCATGTTTACATAAAGGCTAGCAACGTCCTTGGGGTAGATCATCCCCCATAATGCAACTGTGTATCCAAGCTGCCCATCAAACCATATGACACTAGAATGAAAAGGACTTATCTGCAGGGAAATCAGAGGCCTAGCTGGGGGAAGAGAGGTGCCCACAATTGCACAGCAGAGCTGGAGTTGGCACGCTAACCTGTCTCCCTGTCCTCTACCCTTTCCACTGTACCCATTCAGTACCTCTCACCAGTGCCTGTACTCTAGCCCTTTAGTGTGGTGGATCTGTACCAGGGAAATGTGGATCATAGACTTGACCCCAAACCAGACCTTTTCACGATTTAAGACTCTGAGCCAGTGCACTGGTGGAGGGAAGACAGGAGGCTGGCACAAGGTGGAGTCAGACCATATCCTAAGAGAAAAGGGGATGCTTTGAAGAGTTTTATGCACAGAGATGACACTGTCTGGTTGGCCTGTGATTGCTTCTGCTCTCGTTACCTCTGCCATGTGTCACAGTGGAGGGGAGCCAAGCTGAGCATGGACCTGTCCTGAGCTTATTTGATTGTTGGCACCTTCGTCCTCTGGGCCCACTTCCATATGTTGTGACCAACAAATTCCTGACCCACTTGCCATCTGAGTTTCTTCCCGTTCCCAGGAGAGGCCACTTGCCTCCACTCCCCCTGCTCTGTCCTAATGAGGCAGCTTACAAAAGGCCTCTTTCCCTGTGAATGGATTGTGATTCTTCTTGCACTGCCTCTTCTCCCTGAGCCTTTCCTGCCCCCAAATGGAGCTTGGCTCTGGCTTCCTTTTCTTCTGACAGCTCCTCTAACTCTGGCTTGTCTCAGACCTGCCTCCAGGTGAAGCCTCGGACAGCACTGATCCCACCTTTATACGCCTTGTGACTTGTCAGCCTAGAACATTTTGCTCATTATTCCCACACCCAATTGGACTGTTTTGAATTGTAACCTCTGCAGACCAAGACTTTGGCTTTTGGTCCTTGAAAGTTGTGTTTACATCTATTCCTATCTCTAAATGACTGCTTCCAGCCATAGGCGCAACAGTTCCCACACTTACATTGAAAAATCGCTGCCCAAGCCCTTCTCTGTGTTCCTCTCCTGACTTTGCAGGGGCACAAAGCACCCTTGATGGGTCCTGAAGCTCTGGCTTGTGAAAGCCTTACTGGCAGCAAGGCTGACTTTGGCCAATTATATTCTCAGAAGGACGTTTTTTAGCCCTTAGTGAAGTGAAAAGTCGCTTAGTTGTGTCTGACTCTTTGCGACCCCATGGACTATACAGTCCATGGAATTCTCCAGGCTAGAATACTGGAGTGGGTAACCTTTCCCTTCTCCAGGGGATCTTCCCAACCCAAGAATCGAACCCAGGTACCCCACATTACAAGTGAATTCTTTACCAGCTGAGCCACAAGGGAAGCCCAAGAACACTGGAGTGGGTAGCATATCCCTTCTCCAGCGGATCTTCCTGACCCAGGAATTAAACCAGGGTCTCCTGCATTGCAGGCAGATTCTTTACCAGCTGAGCCACAAGGGAAACCCTTACAGATCTCTAAATTAGAGTTTAACATTTCCTATTGATGTACAAACAATACAAACCATTAAAAGATGCTCATTGTTATCTATTTATATAGTGAAACTTCAGGAATAGACACACCACCCAAGAGGGGAGAAATGGCTTGATGCGTTTTGGCACATCCACTTAAGAGAGCACACTACCTTAAAAATGATGATAGTGACGATGTAGAAAGAGGCAAGCAAGTCCACAGTAAGTGCAAGTGGCAAGCAATGAACTTCTGTGTATGACTATCATAGCTGGGAAAGGTTGTATGCCTGTGGGCAAGATCTGGAAGATAATATAAAAGGCAAAAATAATTATGACCAAAGTACCCAATAACCTACAGTTATGGTACTTTTATGCACATTATTTTAGTGAATGTTAACAGCAACACTGAGAGGTCACATGGCTAGGAAGTGACCTAGCTTATTCTGCTCTGCTGCTTATTCTGCAGGTTCAGGTCTCAAAATCTAATTGTCTTCTGGCTATAGAATTCTCTTTTATTCCTTTTGCTGGTGGAATCACAGGAGAATTATTTTGCTTTTGATTTCTGTAATGTTATTGGCACAACAATAGTCATAATAAGTTTAAACAAATACCTGGAGAAAAAGGAGATCAGGGACATCCTTCATCAAAGAATTCAGTGAGTGTAACCCAGCAACCATGACTAGGAGAATATTTTGTGAACTTTGTTTTCTCCCCCATGTTGCTTATTTCTTATCCACTCCCCCTCCCCCAATCTATTTATTATAGTGATAAGCGGGGAAGTCCTTACTTAAGAAAAGAAGGAAGGAAGGAAAGGAGAAAAGAAAGAGGGAAGGAAGGCTCAAGGGAAGGAAAAAAAGAAGAAAAAAATGTGAGAACTTGTAGCTTACAAGTTTATAACCAGGCTCACTTCCTAGCCATGTGACTTGCTGTAGGTTATATGGGGAGGTGGCAATGGAGCTAGGGTAGAAAGCACCTTTAAACTAAGTGATTTGAAGAAAACCCTGAAGACTATCCTTTTTCAAACTTTAGAAAATAACATTTTATATAGAAAATATATCAGTGTAAACCACTCAGAAGCCATTTCTATCATGGGGGTATAATGTACAGCATGGTGACTATAGTTAATAATACCGTATTATATTTTAAAGCAGACAGCTCAAAATTCCCCAAGCCAGGCTTCAATATTATGTGAACTGTGAACTTCCAGATGTTCAAGCTGGATTTAGATAAGGCAGAAGAACCAGAGATAAAATTGCCAGCATTCGTTGGATCATTAAAAAAACAAGAGAGTTCCAGAAAAATATCTACTTCTGCTTTATTGACTATGCCAAAGCCTTTGGCTGAGTGGACCACAACAAACTCTGGAAAATTCTTAAAGAGATGGGAATACCAGACCACCTGACACGCCTCTTGAGAAATCTGTATGCAGTTCAGGAAGCAACAGTTAGAACTGGACATGGAACAACAGACTGGTTCCAAATAGGGAAAGGAATACATCAAGGCTGTATATTGTCACTTTACTTATTTAACTTACATGCATTACGTACATCATGAGAAACGCTAGACTGGATGAAGCACAAGGTGGAGTCAAGATTGCCAAGAGAAATATCAATAACCTCAGATAGGCAGATGACACCACCTTTACAGCAGAAAGTGAAGAAGAACTAAAGAGCCTCTTGATGAAAGTTAAAGAGGAGACTGAAACAGTTGGCTTAAAACTCAACATTCAGAAAACTAAGATCATGGCATCTGGCCCCATCACTTCATGGGAAATAGATGGGGAAACAGTGGAAACAGTGATAGGTTTTATTTGGGGGGTGCTCCAAAATCCCTGCAGATAGGGTCTGCAACCATGAAATTAAAAGACGCTTGCTCCTTGGAGGGAAAGTTATGACAAACCTAGACAGCATATTAAAAAGCAGACATTACTGTGCTGACAAAGGTCCATCTAGTCAAAGCCATAGTTTTTCCAGTCATGTATGGATGTGAGAGTTGGACTATAAAGAAAGCTGAGCACCAAAGAATTGATGCTTTTGAACTGTGGTGTTGGAGAAGACTCTTGAGAGTCAATTGGACTGCAAGATCCAACCAGTCCATCCTAAAGGAAATCAATCCTGAATATTCATTGGAAGGACTGATGCTGAAGCTGAAAGTCCAATACTTTGGCCACCTGATGTGAAGAACTGACTCATTTGAAAAGACACTGATGTTGGGAAAGATTGAAGGTGGGAGGAGAAGGGGATGACAGAGAATGAGATGGTTAGATGGTGTTACCGACTCAATGGACATGAGTTTGAGTAAACTCCGGGATTTGGCAATGGACAGAGAGATCCGGTGTGCTGCAGTTCATGGGGCCATAAAGAGTCAGACACGACTGAGTGACTGAACTGACCTGAAGACAGTAAATCTTCGAAGTTATCACAAGAAAAGACTATACATCTGCATGGAGATGGATGCTAACATGTTGGTCATTTTGCAACATATATAAATATTGAATCATTATATTTTATGTCTGAAACTAATATAAATACTATATTAATTATACTTCAATAAAAAGAAATTCATGAGTCAAAAATTTATAAATCCTTTCAGCAGCGTGATCAGCTTCCCTGATAGCTCAGTTGGTAAAGAATCCACCTGCAATGCAGAAGACCCCAGTTCGATTCCTAAGTTGGAAAGATCTGCTGGAGAGAGATAGGTTACCCTCTCCAGTATTCTTGGGCTTCCCTTGTGGTGCAGCTGGTAAAGAATCTGCCCATAATGTGGGAGACCTGGGTTCGATCCCTGGGTTGGCAAGATCCCCTGGAGAAAGGAAAGGCTACCCATCCAGTATTCTGGCCTGGAAAACTCAATGGACTGTATAGTACACGAGGTCACAAAGAGTCGGACACGACTGAGTGACTTTCACTTTCACTTTCAGCAGCCTGATACCTAATAACATGTAACAAAATTGAATCCATTTATTAAAAAGAAGACTGTCTAGATTCACAATTGGAGACCTCTTTAATTTCATTTTAAAAACTTATTAATTTGCCAAGTAAACAAAATGCCCAATAGAAAAGGAGACCTTTTCCTATTTGACTCAGCATCATAGCTCTTTTTGCCCTTGCACAGAATTGCCTCAGATTGCATGATTCTCCTTTTCCTTGACTGCCAGTTGCATAATAGGGTGCAGATGCCAAGCACACAGACTGGTGCTCAGATTATTCCTCTTTCAGAATCCAGTTCTGAAACTTTCTCATTGTGCATTTTTGAGGAATTCATCTAATCTGTCTAAGTCTCAAATTCATTGTCCCTTAAAAGGTACGGTGATAGAAGATGATGGAATAAAAAGCCCCAGACATTGTTCCCATACAGAGATGCCAACCTTACAACAATATCTGATCCAAAAAGCCTTTATGAGAATTCCAGAAATCAGTTAAGAAATTGCAGTACCCTCAGGCAAACATGAATCCAAGAACAGTCACATTAAAATCAGTGAGAAAATCCACTGCATTTAATCAGAGAAAATACTTAACTTATAGCTTCTCCCTTGAGAGGGAAAGAGAAAAGTGCGTCTGATGTTCCAGCTTTTGGGAGAGCTGCCTGAGGGACTGGTTTCTGATGTGTCTGATTCAGAGAAACGATGGAGAAATGGCATACTTTGGATGTCTGAGAGCTTCTAAGAACAGAGGGCTCAGTGGCTTGTTGCCCCAACAGAGAACCTGCAGTACTGCACACAAACGCTAGAGGCAGCAAGGGATTATGAGCTTCTAGAAAGGAAACAAGCTAACCTCTCTAACTGGGAAATTTCATACAAATGCCCAGATAAGATGCATCCTCAGAAAAGGCTTGAGAGACATATGGAATCTCTCCAGGCTGATGGCTGAAATTCTTCCCCTGTGTGAAGCCAGTCCATAAAGACCTGGAGAGCTGGCTGTTTTTTCAAAATGTACAAATCCCAGCAAATAAATAAATAAATAATGAAGCATATAAAGAGACAGGGAAACATAGCCCAATCCAAGAAACACAGTAAAACCCCAGAAAATGACCCTAAAGAAAGAGATCTATTAATAACCTAAAAAAGAGGTAAAAATAATCATCTTAAAGAAACAATGAACCAAAAGAGGTCATATATAGACAATTGAATGAAATCAGGAAAATGATATAGGAACAAAATGAAAAAAATTAGCAAAGAGGTACAAATTATTTAAAAAGTAATAAATAGAAATTATTGAGCTGAAGAATACAATAATTGAACTGAAATTTCACCAGAGGGATTTAATAAAACTTGATCAATCATAAGAACCAGCAAGCTCAAAGACAAGTCATTTGAAATTATCAAGTCAGAAGAACAGAATGAAAAAGGAATGAAGTGGAAAAAGCCCAAGGAACTTATGTGACACTATCAAATTGGTTAATACATACATTAAGGCAGTCCAGGAGGAAGAGAGAAAGAGAAAGGAACAGAAAGCTTATTTGAAATAATGGCTGAATATTCCCCAAATTTAAAAACAGAATTATTGCAGGATAATTGCTTTACAATATTGTGCACATTTCTCAAATGTGAAAATGGAAATTCACATCTAAATTTTAAAAAGTCAAAGGACTGCAAAATAGGATGGACACAAAGAGGCCTACACCAAGACACATTATAACCAAACTGTCAAAGTCACAAAGAGATAATCTTGAAAGCAGCAAGACAAAAGTGACTCGTCACGTACAAGGAAGGTCCCATAAGATTGTTAGGGAATTTCCTGACAGAAATATTACAGGCCAGAAGGGGTGAAAAGGCATTTTCAAAATGGTGAAAGGAAAAAAACCGATGCTAACCATGAATATCATATCCATCAACAGTTCCCCTCAGAAATGAAGGAAAAATAAAGATATCCATTCTTCCCAGATAAAAGCTGAGAGTCTATTATACCTAGAACTGCCTTACAAGAAATGCTAAATGGAGTCTTCCAAGTTGAAACAAAAGGATGCTAGCTAGAGAGCAAAAAGCACACAGAAATATAAAACTCTCTGGTAAAAGTAAATACATAGGCAAATACAGAATCCTGTAATCATATAGTAATGGTGCCTAAACTACTTTTAATCCTTGTGTAGAATTTAAATTGTAAAAGCATAAAATAGCTATAATGATAAATACATGCTAATGGTGTTGAACAGAAGCAATTTCATAGAGCATCAACATCATAAAATACATTCTGTGACTCTGGTAGATCAGGACAAGATCAAAACTACTTGTAATCTAATCTGAGCACAGGCAGAAGCAAGAGCATTGTCCAAACCACTAAATGGACTGAACATCTCACTATCCTGGGGGACATGAATAACTGCTGCTTAAAAAAAAATTTACAGCCTTAGCCTCATTCTGTTTTTCCCACCTTCTAGATAAATATTATTATTCTCAGTCATAAAATTACCCCAGTTTACTGATAGCATCCAATTCATAGCAGAGTCCACTTCTTTGAACCTTTCCCCAAATTACCTAATGAAATCAGAAATGTTATAATGACCGCTATCTGTCTCTTACGTTACACCACACAGATCCCTATGGTATGTGATCACCTCATTGCAAAGAGTCAATAACTCTGATTTCTTTAACTGTGGATGTGCTCCTGATGGTCTCTATTAGAGGAAATCAACAGGATTGACCCCGCCAGGAGCAGCAGTCCAGAGGTGTCTCTAATGACAGTGTTTTTCATTGAAACCTACCTCCTCTTCAAAGTCTTTCTGGATTTACCCAGTTGGAAACAATCCCTCCCTGCCCCCCCACCCCACCCCACAGCATTGTTGCAGGCTACTCCATTGTCACTCTGGTCTCATTCTACCTGGAATATATTCCGGGAGATATCAGAGCCTTATGGGTGTTAGAATCCCAGGATTCTGTGTTCAAATTCTAGAACTTCCCTGCATGAGCTGTGACCTTGGGCAAGGTACTACATCTGTCAAACCTCACTTGCTTCTGCTATTAAGTGAAGAAAATGATTGTGCCTAACTTGTTTGTGTTGTGAGGATTAATGAGATAATGTGCACAAAGCATTTCAGCAGTGCCTGCACACAGTAAATATTAAATGAATTGAAGCTGCTATTATTATGTTTACTTACACAGAATTCTTCATTCCTGAAGATTTTTAGACTCATGGGAAAAAAACGGGTTAAGGGGACTGAGATCAGGAATCATGCTCAGGGCCTCTTCAGGTTGATCTAAGGCTATAGAGACTCCCACCAATGGGTTCCTTGCCTCATCAGACAACTTCCATTTGCCCTAATCTCCACAATGGTAGAGGTATTGCCAATGCCTCTGTAATATAGAGCCTTAACTGGCCTTGGCTCTGTGTGGGGTAATAGCAAGCCCAAACGTACTGATCTTGACCTTGCTTAACCCTTGGCTTCTTTCCTTTATCCCAGGCTTCCTTACCAGACTCTCAATTATTTTGTCTTTCTCTTTATCTCCCCTTTCTTTTCACTTCTGCTGATTTCCTCTCTTCTCGTCTCTTTCTTTCACGTTATTGTCAGTAGGAATGACCCCTGATACAGAGGCACTGGAACTAAAACTAACACTGATGCTAAAAAGGCACAATGAATTTGCATTACCTAGAATGGTATATGAAGTGTTAGATTTGGGAGAGATAGCTGTGTACAAAGCTGGATGAAAGAAGCCCTCAAAAGCGGTTTAAGCATAGTGCCATAGGAGCTCAAAGGAAGGAATGTGAGGTGCAGTTCATGGTGGCTACATAGAGAAGGCAGTCATTGGACAAGCTGGTAGATGAATAGAAGAGGCCAGAAAGAAGTCTTTGGAAGGCTTTTGCAATAGTCAAATCAAAGACTGTTGAGAGACTTAGGGAAGTGAGTGCAGGTAGGAATGGAAAGGAGGAAGATAGATAAGAGAGGCTTGAGGTACAGAATCCACAGAATATAGTATCATGCTGGATGAGCTCGAGCCTAGAACTGAGCTCTGAGATCAAATGTTATGAGGTCTATACCTCTCATAAGTTGGGTGCCCTTGGGCATGTTACTTCCCCTCTGGTGCCTCAGTTTTCTTATCTGCAAAATGGGGACAATAAGTATCTACTTCATAAGACTACTATGAAAACTAGATTTGAGGAAACATTCTGTTTTCTTATCTTTTGATGTGATAATTCTGTCAAAAGTATATTGATATTGTTACCAGGACAACAAAGTTAGTGGCAATGATTGCAGCAGTTGGAAGTCTCAGGCTGCTTGAAACACAGGATCAGTCTGGAAAGTTCTCACTCAGTGGAGGCATTCCTGTCCTGTGGGAGACCTTCCTGGAGCATCTTCACCCCAGGGCTGTGGAGGATGTTAAAAATCTTGGAACAGGACTCCAGCAACTTGCCATACCCAGACTGAGACCCAAGGAAGGTTTCAGCCTGGAAACAGTTCTGTCTGTGGAAATGAGGGGAGGGTTCATTTCTGCAGTGGCATCTTATGAGAGAGCTCCCTAATCAACCCACCTCCTCAAATTCTCTAACTCTGAAAGGGCAACATTCACACATGATACTTAAAAAAAAAAAAACAACTTTAGAACTATCAAGTGGCAACAGAACATGCACCTTCTTTATTCTGAGTTCCTTTTCCTGCATGACTAATTGGGACTTGAGAGAAGCATTGGGCAGCACACCTGTTTCATCTGCTGTGGTGATCTCTTCTCCCCAGAGATTGTGTTCACTGTGCGTGAAGAGGAAAAATATGGAAATTGGCATGTGCAACTGCTTATCATTCCTCTCCCCAAATCAGGTCTAGCCCCAACCTAGGAAAGAATATGCTGAAATTCATTAGTGTTGGTTTTTAAGAGGGAGTAGCAAATAGGTTGTTTTAAATTGTTATGACCTGGGGCTTCCACTGCCTTCCAAATATTGTGAAATATGCACACAAAACAATAATAATTAATAACTAGAACCCACCACCTACATTATGCCATGGAACATTGCCTGTAACTTAGAGGCCCCTGTATTCCCTGTCCCTCCACCTCTACCCCAGGAGAAATCTTTCTCCTAAATTTTCTGTCATTCCTTTGCTCTTTTTCATTTTTGCGTTTGTACACTGGCACTCTAACCAGTGTATTTTTTAAATTTTAGATTTATTTTTTTATTAAGATAACATTCATTTATAACTAAAATGGGCTTCTCAGGTGGCGCAGTGGCAAAGAATCTGCCTGCCAACCCATGAGATGCAAGATACTCAGGTTCAATCCCTGGATCAGGAAGATTCCCTGGAGTAGGAAATGGCAATCCACTCCAGTATTCTTGCATGGAAAATTCCCTGGCTGGCTACAGTTCCTGGGGAGGAGGAGCAAATGTGCAAAGGATCTATTGAGGGAATGCTTAGGAAGGGAAAAGGGAAAAGATCAGAGAGGTGTAAGCAGAGAGAGCCTTCAGACCTCAATGTTGCTCTGGACTCTGTGAAAGGAGAGAAAGGAAGAGAACTGAGTAGAAAGAGTCTCAGACTGATGAGGTGTTCCACAGTTAGAGATGTCCTGCCTCTAAACAGGGATGGTCCACCACTAGTACCCCTGTAATGCTCAGCCATAGGCCATGCTGTCTGCAGCAGGCTGTCCTGAAGGGATGTTGAAAGGCACACTTCTATGGTTGCCACAGTCATTGGATGCACCAATTTATGCTCCCACCAGTGGATGAGAATTCCTGTTTCTCTACAATCTTGTTGACAGTGTTGTCAGACTTTCTAATATTTACCAATGGTTTGTGTGTGAAATGATATGTCCTTGTGCTTTCAATTTGCATTTCTCTGATTGCTAATGAGAATAAGCATCTCTACATCTGTGAGAGAGATGCTTATGGGTCATTTATATTTAATCTTCTGGAAACTGCCTGTTCAATTCTTTTCCCCATTTTTAACCTATTCAGTTGCATGTATTTTTTATGATTGATTTATAAGAGTCTTTTATATATTTTGGATATGAAGTACTTGTAGGTAATAGCAGTTATACATATCTATAGATAGATATCATTAGGTAAATGTTTTTCTACCTTCTTTACTGAACCAAAGATCTAAATTTTTATGTATTTATTAGTTGATTTCTTTATAATTTGTGCCTTTTGTAACTTGTTTGAAAATTTCCCTACTCTGAGGTTGTAAAGATATCAATATTGTTATCAAAAGTTTACATTGTTTTACAGTTTGCAAAAACCAAGATCATAGCATCTGGTCCCATCACTTCATAGCAAATAGATGGCGAAACAATGACAGACTTTATTTTCTTAGGCTCCAAAAATCACTGCAGGTGGTGACTACCGCCATGAAATTAAAAGATGCTTGCTCCTTGGAGGAAAGGTATGACAAACCTAGACAGGGTACTAAAAAGCAGAGACATTACTTTGCCAACAAAGGTCCATCTAGTCAAAGCTATGGTTTTTCCAGTAGTCATGTATAGATGTGAGAGTTGGACCATAAAGAAGGCTGAGAGCTGAAGAATTGATGCTTTTGAACTGGGGTGTTGGAAAAGACTCTTGAGAGTCCCTTGGACTGCAAAGAGATCAAACCAGTCAATCCTAAAGGAAATCAATCCTGAATATTCATTGGAAGGACTGATGCTGAAGCTGAAACTCCAATACTTTGGCCACCTGCTGCAAAGAGCTGACTCATTAGAAAAGACCCTGATGCTGGGAAAGATTGAAGGATGGAGGAGAAAGGGATACAGAGGATGAGATGGTTGGATGGTATCACCAACTCAATGGACATGAGCTTGAGCAAGCTCCAGGAGCTGGTGATGGACAGGGAGGCCTGGCGTGTTGCAGTCCATGGGGTCGCAAAGAATTGGACTACTGAGTGACTGAACAACAACAGTTTCCAAGCAAGTCTTTATTACTCCACTTGGAATTGATATTTTAGTATGCTGAGATAAGGATCTAATTTTACATTTTTATTTATTTGAATAGCTAATTTCTCTGTACTAGTTGTTTAATGATATTTTTCCCAATGGTCTGCAATGAAAATTCAGTCATATATCATTTTAACCTATGTGTCAGTTGGTTCTTGGGGTATCTACTGTGTTCCACTAGTATATTTGCTTATTTTATCGCTTCTTAACCTTTTGGTTAAGATCAGGTATAGTATATTTGCTTACCATGGGGCCAATCCTAAACTTATCTTTTATAGTGTAGATTAAAATTCGATCTTGATATCCGGTAAGTCTCCCTACCTTGTTCTTCTTTAGGAGTGCATTGACTATTTTAAGATATTTGCTCTTTTCATATAAAATTTAGAATCAATTTAACTTCCCCTGGGAAAAAATCAGAAATTTTATTGGAATCACCTGGAATCCATACACATTTGATCAAAACTGCATAAAATTCTTTGCAAATCTCTTTAATGTCTGGTTTAATAACAGATAGTTTGTCATAACTGCTTTTGTATTCAATCTGTTGCATTATAGTGTTTTGGCTGAAGTATATATAAAAGAAATCTGGCCTCACACAGATACATAGTTGTAAAACTGATGTATATTCTAACAGCTTTTTTATGTAAATGTGGGTATTCTTTTATATTTCACCAAACTCAAGTTGTAGTTTCTTAAAATTTAAAATGTGTATTCTGAAACCGTATTAATGAATCTTTCATATTAAATTATATCCATTGATCGCACCAACAGTGCACAAGGTTTTCCTTTTCTCTATTGCCTCACTTACACTTGTTATATGTTGTCTTTTTGATGATAGCCACATGACAGGTGTGAAGTGATATCTCATTGTGATTTTGATTTGAATTTCCCTGGTGATTAGTGATGCTGAACATCTTTTCATGTGCCTATTGGCCATCTGTATGTATTCTTTGAAAAAATGTCTATTCAGGTCCTCTGCCCATTTTTTATTCAGATTGTTTGTTTTGTTGACATTGATTTGTATGAGTTCTTTATACATTTTGACTGTTAACAACTTATCAAACACATCAGTTGCAAATATCTTTTCCCATTCAGTAGGCTGCTTGTTGTCTTGTTAAAATCTAAATTAATAAAGGTGGAAGACTTTAATACCTAGAGGTGTATATGAATAACATGTTTCATATGTTTCTGTTTCTAATTTCACACTTTCTTTACCAGAGGTTTACTAGATACAGTTCGAGATTGTGGCTCTGTAATATCTTCAGTATTCTGTTTAGTTGATTACGGTAAGAATGATATAATTTAGCTTATAGACAAGTAGATAATGTTATTAAAGCTAATTTTACAGACCAGTATTTTTACCCAGATAAAAGTTCACCTTTTAGGGTAAAGTGAAAGTGAAGTCGCTCAGTCGTGCCCGACTCTTTGCGACCCCATGGACTGTAGCCCACCAGGCTCCTCCATCCATGGGATTCTCCAGGCAAGAATACTGGAGTGGGTTGCCATTTCCTTCTCCAGGGCATCTTCCTGACCCAGGGATCGAACCCAGGTCTCCTGCATTGCAGGCAGACGTTTTAACCTCTGAGCCACCAGGGACTGGCCAAGAAAGCTGTGAGTGAAGTCACTCAGTCATTTCCAACTCTTTGCAACCCCATGGACAGAGTAACCTGCACCAGACTACTCCATCCATGGGATTTTCTAGGCATGAGTCCTGGAGTGGGTTGCCATTTCCTTCTCCAGGGAATCTTCCCGACCCAGGGATCGAACCCAGGTCTCCTGCATTGTAGACAGGCGCTTTACCATCTGAGCCACCAGGGAAGCCTGGGTAAGGGAGAGATAAATTAGGAGTTTGGGATTAACAGACACAAACTGCTATATACAAAGTAGATAGCAATAACCTACTGTATGGCACAGGGAACTATAATCAATATCCTGTAATGAACCATAATGGCTAAGTACATGAAAAAGAATATATATATGACTGATTCACTGCATTGTACACCAGAAACTAAGACAACATTGTAAATCAACTATATTTCAATAATAGTAAGAAGTTCTCATTTTAGACAGAATCTTGCTCACAAAGCTGCTCATGCTATGGAATAAGTACTATAACTGCCTTCATTTTATAGATTAGAAGATTAAGGCACAGATATCTTAAATAAGTTACCTAAGGTAACATAGCTAGTAAGTAGCAGAGCCAAAAATTGAAGTCAGATAATCTGGCTTTGGCATCCATGATTTAACCGTGATGCCTTCTTCACAGTGGGCTTCCCAGGTGGCGCTAGTGTTAAAGAACCTGCCTGCCAATGCAGGAGACATAAGAGACATGGGTTCAATCCCTGGGTCTGGAAGATTCCCTGGAGGAGGGCATGGCAATCCAATCCAGGTTTCTTGCCTGGAGAACCCCATGGACAGAGGAGCCTGGTGGGTTACAGTCCATGGGTTACAAAGAGTTGGACATGACTAAAGCAACTGAGCATGTTCTTCACAGCGACTTCGTCTAGTTCCACAACCTAAGCCACAGCAGAAATTGGCCTAGAAGAGTTTCAAAGTGCCATCAGCCATACAAAACACTCATTCATGTTATTTGAATAAGTTCTGAGGATCTAATATGCAGCATGGTGACTATAGTTCACAATATTGTATTGTGTACACGAGAGTAGCTCTTACCTGTTCTCACCAAAAACAAAACTAAAATTCACACTAAACACACGAGGTGATGGAGGTGTTAACTAGCCTTACTGTGGTATCATTTTGCAATATTCACATGTATCAAATCATCACGTTGTGCGCCTTGCACTTTCACATTATATGCCAATGGTATTTCAATAAAGCTGCGAAGAAAGTAGAATGGAGTAACTTATGGAGAGTAACGATTTAAATTTGAGTTGTTTTCTCAAAGTTCCTCAGAGCTGTGGCAAAATGTTAATGGAGAAATGGCATAAAGAGAGATGGCCTTCTTTTCCTGGGGCTGACAGTATTTACATGCAAGGCTTTTTGGAGATTTCCCAGGTCCACTTGGTTTTCCAACTAGCTGTTTTCATCACTGATGATTCCACGCAGGCTCTGCAAGGATGACTGTGCCCATTTCCTGGCTACAACCCCTTCAACCTGCCACCCACATCCAGGTCCTAACCCCATGGGACTGCTTGTGGATGTTTACTGCATGGAATGAGAAATGACTTTTGCTGTGATAGTTTCTCTGGTGCCTCAGCATAGGATAACACCTTTCCATAGACCCATAAATTCGGGAAGAAGGCAGCCTCTCTTAGAGTTCTGAGTTACTTCCTAACTAGGGAAACTGAACGAAGGATCACAAAATTGCCTGCAAAGCAGAGCATCATGAGTTGCAATTGTAATAAAGAGCAATGACTCAGCAGACCACAACCCACGCACGCAGGCATAGAGGCCCCTGGCAGGGCTCCTCAGAGGGCGGGCCTGGCTCTGGGACCCACAGGGAAGATCCAAATTGGCCTTAGGATATTTTCTGATAGATTTTGGCTTGAACCTACTCCATGTGACACCCTTGTTCTGTTTTATATGCAACATCAGGATATAGAAGACCAAGCAGACAAGCCCTAATCTTTCAAGTGTGCCTGTTTCCGAATGCCATGACAACCAGCCCAGGAAAACATTGACCCTTTCTCACCTTGTTTCCCAAAGTGTGCAGGTGATTTACCACTGACAGCACTCCTATTGGAGCCTATCCTTTTTCTGGCCAACATGTTTGAAAGCTGCATTGAGTCACTGCCCTGGATCTGGTCCCCGGCAAACACTCTCTGAGATGAATCAAATATCGGTGGACTCTAAGCCATGGATTTTTGCTCCACTGTGCCAGCGTGGTACTTCACAAATTATAAGGTCAAATGCATTTATCAGCTGATTCTAATGATTTTGGTAGATGCTCGTCCTACTACGCATGAGAAAACTAAGTGAGCTATTGCAGTCAGGAGAGAAACTAGTGTTCCAGAGAGATGTTATGGGGAGGGAGGTAGGAGGGGGGTTCATGTTTGGGAACGCATGTAAGAATTAAAGATTTTAAAATTTAAAAAAAATAAAAAGAAAAATAAAACATTTTAAATCTTAAAAAAAAAAAAAAAAAAGAAGTGAACTTCATACTTCTGGAAACTAGAGATTTTCAGACAGATTTTGCTCCTTTTGGGTTTGCTATTGGAGATATATTGACAAGAATTGTTTCAATTACATGATACAGGCACTGCACCATGAGACCTGCTTTGTGATAACTTTTCAAGAATCAGACGGCTAAGGTTGTAATACGGTGGTAGCTTCCTCTCAATGCCAGAATATTCTTATGGCAGGGGACTCAGAGCCTCCCTGGGAGTAGATTGGGAATTGGGCTTCAATATCAGTGGTTTTCACTTGTGGGAGGGGTTCAAAAAGAAGAAGCTACCAGTTACTGAGCTCCTACTACATGCCAGGCACGATGCTAGCCCCTTATGTGTATAATATTATTCAACTTAGACCTTAAATTGACACCACAAGGTAGATATTATTTTCCTTATTTAATTACTGCTTTTAAAACAAATGATAATCCATCACAACAGGCTAAATTTATTCTTATATTTTTGCATTCAGTTAATTTTTAAAATATTTATGTATTTATCTGGCTGTTCCAGGTCTTAGTTGTGGCATGCAGCATCTTTAATCTTCATTTGGGCAAGCAGGACTTTTACTCATAGCATATAAATTCTTAGTTGTGGCATGTGGGAACTAGTTCCCTGGCCAAGGATCAAACCTGGGCCCCCTGCTTTGGGAGTGCAGAGTCAGCCTCTGGACCACTAGGGAAGTCCCTAGTTAATTTTTAAATTTAAGTATAGTTGATTTACAATGTTGGGCTAGTTTCTGGTGTACAGCTGATTCAGTTTTACAATATGTGTGTGTGTGTGTGTGTGTGTGTGTGTATCTTTTATCATATTCTTTTCCATTATGGTTTATGATAAGATATTGAATATGCTGTCTCTGTGCTATATAGTAGGAATTTGTTGTTTATCTATTTTATATATAGTAGTTTGTATCTGCTAATCCCAAACACCTAATTTATCCCTCCCTACCCTTGTTCCTGGAGTAATGGACAAATTTGGCCTTGGAGTACAGAATGAAGCAGGACAAAGGCTAAAAGAGTTCTGCCAAGAGAATGCACTGGTCGTAGCAAACACCCTCTTTCAACAACACAAGAGAAGACTCCACACATGGACATCACCAGATGGTCAATACCGAAATCAGATTGATTATATTCTTTGCCACCAAAGATGGAGAAGCTCTATACAGTCGGCAAAAACAAGACTGGAAGCTGACTGTGGCTCAGATCATGAACTCCTTATTGCCATATTCAGATTTAAATTGAAGAAAGTAGGGAGAACCACTAGACCATTCAGGTATGACCTAAATCAAATCCCTTATGACTATACAGTAGAAGTGAGAAATAGACTCAAGGGATTAGATCTGCTAGACAGAGTGCCCAAAGAACTATGGACAGAGGTTCATGACATTGTACAGGAGGCAGTGATCAAGACCATCCCCAAGAAAAATAATGTAAAAAGGCAAAATGGTTGTCTGAGGAGGCCATACAGACAGCTATGAAAAGAAGAGGAGTGAAAGGCAAAGGATAAATGGAAAGATATACCCATTTGAATGCAGAGTTCCAAACACTAGCAAGGAAAGATAAAAAAGCCTTCCTCAATGATCAGTGCAAAGAAATAGAGGAAAACAATAGGATGGGAAAGACTAGAGATCTCTTCAAGAAAATTAGAGATACCAAGGGAAAATTTTATGCAAAGATAGGCACAATAAAGGACAGAAATGGTATAGACCTAACAGAAGCAGAAGATATTAAGAAGATATTAAGAATAGACAGAACAACTATATAAAAAAGATCTTCATGACCCAGATAATCAAGATGGTGTGATGACTCACCTAGAGCCAGACATCCTGGAATGCGAAGTCAAGTGGGCTTTAGGAAGCATCACTATGAACAAAGCTAGTGGAGGTGATGGAATTCCAATTGAGTTATTTCAAATCCTGAAAGATGATGCTGTGCAAGTGCTGCACTCAATATGCTGGCAAATTTGAAAACTCAGCAGTGGCCACAGGACTGGAAAAGGTCAGTTTTCATTTCAGTTCCAAAGAAAGGAAATGCCAAAGAATGGTCAAATTACTGCACAATTGCACTCATCTCACACGCTAGTAAAGCAATGCTCAAAATTCTCCAAGCCAAACTTCAAAAGTATGTGAACTGTGAACTTCCAGATGTTCAAGGTGGATTTAGAAAAGGCAGAGGAGCCAGAGATCAAATTGCCAATATCTGCTGGATCATCGAGAAAGCAAGAGAGTTCCAGAAAAACATCTACTTCTGCTTTAGTGACTATGCCAAAGACGTTGACTGTGTGAATCACCACAAACTGTGGAAAATTCTTAAAGAGATGGGAATACCAGACCACCTGACCTGCCTCCTGAAAAATCTATATGCAGGTCAAGAAGCAACAGTTAAAACTGGACATGGAACAACAGATTGGTTCCAAATTGGGAAAGGAGTACATCAAGGCTGTATTTTGTCACCCTGATTATTTAACTTACATGCAGAGTACATCATGAGAAATGCCAGGCTGGATGAAACACAAGCTGGAATCAAGATTGCCAGGAGAAATAT
Organism: Capra hircus; assembly: GCF_001704415.2. NCBI lineage: Eukaryota > Metazoa > Chordata > Mammalia > Artiodactyla > Bovidae > Capra > Capra hircus. The sequence goes on along the minus strand of NW_017189774.1, from coordinate 243,501 downwards.
CAATAACCTCAGATATGCAGATGACACCACCCTCATGGCAGAAAGTGAAGAAGATCTACAGAGCCTCTTGATGAAAGTGAAAGAGGAGAGTGAAATTTTGGCTTAAAACTCAACATTCAGAAAACTAAGATCATGGCATCTGGTCCCATCACTTCATGGGAAATAGATGGGGAAACAGTGGAAACAGTGTCAGACTTTATTTTTGGGGGCTCCAAAATCAGTGCAGATGGTGACTGCAGCCATGAAATTAAAAGATGCTTGCTCCTTGGAAGACAAATTATGATCAACCTAGACAGCTTATTAAAAAGCAGAGACATTACTTTGCCAGCAAAGGTTCATCTAGTCAAAGCTGTTGTTTTTCCAGTAGTCATGTGTGGGTGTGAGAGTTGGACTATAAAGAAAGCTGAGTGCCGAAGAACTGATGCTTTTGAACTGTGGTATTGGAGAAGACTCATGAGAGTCCCTTGGACAGCAAGGAGATCCAACCAGTCCATCCTAAAGGAAATCAGTCCTGAATATTCATTGGAAGGACTGATGCTGAAGCTGAAACTCCAATGCTTTGGCCACCAGATGTGAAGAACTGACTCATTTGAAAAGACCCTGATGCTGGGAAAGTTGAAGGCAGGAGGAGAAGGGGACAACAGAGGATGAGATGGTTGATTGACATCACCGACTCAATGGACATGAGTTTGAGTAAGGTCCAGGTGTTGGTGATGGACAGGGAGGCTTGGCATGCTGCAGTCCATGCGGTGGCAAAGAGTTGGACATAACTGAGCAACTCAACTGAAATGGACTGAACTGAACCCTCTTTCCCCTTTGATTACCTTAAGTTTGTTTTCTATGTCTGTGAACTTATTTTTGTTTTGTAAATAAGTTAATTTGTATCATATTTAACATTCTATATGCAAATGATATCATAAGATATTTGTCTTTCTCTTCCTGAGTGTACACCTATTAGAATGGCCAAAATCTAAAACATTGATACCACCAAGTGCCTGTGAGGATGTGGAGCAATAGGAACTCTCTTTCATTGCTGGTAGGAATGCAAAATGCATCTTTGGAAGACAGTTTAGTACTTTCCTACAAAACTAAATATAATCTTATTTAGCAACCCAGCAGTTACTTCTTGGATATTTGGAAGCTTCTGTTCACATGAAAACCTGCACAGGGATGTTTATAACAGCTTTATTCGTAATTGCTAAAACTTGGAAGCAACCATGATGTCCTTTAGGAAGTGGATGGATAAACTGTGGTCCATCCAGGTGATGCAATGTTATTTTGTGCTAAAAAGGAATGAGCCATCAAGACATGAAAAGGCATGGATGAAAACTAAGTGATTTCAGATGATTTGAAGAGGCTATATACTGTGTGATTCCGACTATATGACATTCTGGAAAAGGCAAAACTATGGAGACATTATAAGATCAGTGGTGTCAAGAGTTAGGGGGAGGGAGGGATGAGTAGGAAGATCACAGAAGATTTGCAGCGTAGTGAAACTCTTCTTTATGATACTTATGATAGTGGATACATGTCATTTTACGTTTGTCAAACTGTATAGAATGTACAACACCAAGAGTGAACCCTAATGCAATCTATGGACTCTGAGTGACAGTGTTGTGTCAGCATAGGTTCACTGATTGTAACAAATGGACCATGTGCTTTGGGAGTTGGGAGTGTATGGAGGCAGGGAGTATTTGAGAACTCTGTGCTTTCTACTTGATTTTGCTGTTAACTGTAAACTGTTCTAAAATATAAAATAAATTAAAAAACAGATTATAGTGAAGCAATAAATGAGACAGGAGGGCAGGAAATTTAAGAAACCTCCCCATGTTTACACAGTAAGTATTGTTTAGAAGTCAAACTACTGGTAAAGATCATGGAATGGTCTTAATTCATGGAAGGTCTGAGCCTGCTGGCCTGCGTTCTGGCTTCAACATGGGGAGAAGGGTCTGTGAACTAATCAAGGTTGTTCAAAAAGTTGTGTAAAGATATATGTTCATCGTTCTGGAGAGAATCCACCTAGCTTTCATAAAAATTCCCCAAAAGTTAAGAATCACATTGAACTCATGATATGGGGAATAGCTCCATGGATAAAGGCAGGAAGCCAACTTTGGAAACTATTTAGTATAATCAGTTTGAGAGTAATGGTTACAACATGTTCCAACCTGTCTAGGTTAGGAATGCTTAGAAAAGTAGAAGTGTATTATTCCTGTTTGTAGCTGGGGAAGCACACTATAAGATGAGAACTTCCTAAGGTTGATGTTTTCAGGGCAAATTATATTTTCTGAATATACAAGAGCTTCTTATGAGGTCATTGGAGACATTACTTTGAGAAATTCAAGTTAGATTTGTTAGAGAAGAAAAGGATGTTAAAATTCCACATCTTTTAGTGTACACAAGAGACAGTGATTCTGAGAGATGAAGAAGAGCTTGCTCATCAAGCAAATTAGTAGCTGAGTCAGAAATGAACCAAGGTCTCTCACCTCCCAGGCTAATATTCTTTTCAGAGAGGTAAATTCTCTCATCCATTATATATTACTTCTCTGACCAATTATATCCAAATGCTTATTGGAGATTTCTACTCAGATACTCCTCTCAGGCAGTTCACACACAGAACACCTAAAACCAAACTCATCATTACCCTTCTGCATCTCTCAACACATCCTATGTTAACTTTTATCTCCATTCTCTCTTGTCCCAACAATCCCTCAAGCTGCTGTCAAATTTCTCTGCTATCCTTATGTTCCAGTTATCTATCGCTGCATAACAAATATCTCAAGATAGTGGCTTAACATAACAACATTTATTTTGCTCATAAGTGTGCAGTTTGAGTAGGGTTCTGCTCTACTTGGCCTCAGCCAATTGTGTCAAAAGCTAGAGGCTGAAATCTTTGGAGGGCCTATTCACTTACTCACAATGTCTTGCAGTTGCCCACAAGTAGCCTTTCCATGTGACCACATGGCTTCCTCACATCATGCTGGCTGAGTTCCAAGAGCAAGCATCCCAAGAAAGGGATGGAATGGGCAGGTGGAAGTCATATTGCCTTTTAGGGCCTGGTCTACATTGTGAAGACAGTAACAAAAGCCTGACAGGTTCAGAAAGAGTGGAAATACACTCCACCTTTCGGTAGGGGAGCAGCAATGTCCTGCAAGAGCATATAGTCCAAAAATATGGTAAATTATCTTGAGATCATTCTTCAAGGCACTAGTCTCTGAGAGCTACTTCCTATTTTGACATTTGGAGACTACTTGTTTAGTTTTCCAGAGCTCAAAAACAAAAGTGTGTGGTAGTATTACAGAATGGCAGTGCTAATCTGATTTCCTCATTTTTCTCCATAAGATCTAATGATATACCCGCTAGAATGTCGAAGAACCTTACATATACTGTAACATCTAAGTTACATAGTACCAGTATCATACAATCATACCAGTATCACACCATATGGTACCAGTACCATATTATAATCACTACTACCAGGTGGAGTAGAGTAGAAGAAAAGTTTGATTATACATACATCTAAAGTCTCTTATAGCCCTGAGAGTCTCCAATTTGTGAAGTGAGCAAATGGCTTTTGGTCCATCAATTTTCACAATTTTAGTTCAATCAGAAAAACACTATATTGAATCCAGTGTGTTAAAGTAGGTATCAATCTCACTCTAGCTGCTCAGAATCTTACAGATTTCTTTCAGATTGGAAAATATCTATACTGCTGCTGCTCTAGATCAACTTAATCATCTCCAAAAGTTTGGTGAAGGCTCCCCAAAGCACTGGAGCTATGATTCAGTGAAGGTCAAGAGAAGGAAACTGAGCAAAGTGACCCAGTTGGCTTTCCAGGTTCCAGAGGGAAGCCATTCACTAGCCGTGCATTCCTCAACTTTAATACATGCCAGGGAGATGGTCTTTAGCAGATTATATTCCATTTGTGCAAATTCCCCACACTATGAAGTCCACAAAGGAAGACTGGTAGGTCGACAGTTATTTTGATCTCTATTTTTCATAAGGACTTTACTCTCAGAATGTCAATCTATTAGCAGTGTTGCTAGAGATTTAAACAGCTCAAGGATCATTGAAATTTAGATTGCATATTTATCTAAAGTATCTCTCCAAAACTTTGTAAAGACAGAAAAGAGCAACAGCTGGGTAGCAAAGGTGAATTTGTAAAACACTATAACACTGACTGGTTCAAGCTAATTTTCAGAGCTATTAAAATTTCTGTTAATGGGATTTTTATTTAAATAGGAGTTTAATATTTCTGGATTGTCTCCCTCCCTTGCTCCTAAAATCACCCACCACACCCCCACCTCCATCCCAAACAGAGACAAACACCCTCCTGCCTCATAAAGACTGAAATTGATTAGTTGAGCCCTGCAAATAAACACGTTAACCACGTTAAGGCCAATTTAAAGAAAAAGTGTTTCTCAAAGTGCAGGCCTCAGACCACTAATGGGTCCCTGATGGTCTCCCTCAAGTGGTTCTGAAAGAGTATCATAGATTTATGGAAAAGGCAATTAAATTAATTCATTTACATATACTCCCAAGATTAAAAATATAAGATCAATTACAATGGTCACAGAAATTCTTTAATGTTCCTAAAGATCATCACAGTCTTAAGGGACAGAATTTATCAGCTTGTCTTGCCTAATCATTCAGTTACAAGATGGCTGTTTGTTTTTGTATGTTATTTTGTGGATGTTATATTTTTTGTTGTTCCTGTTGTTTATTGTGCTCGTATGTCCTCAATTCAAAAAACTGAATCAATGATTCTAAATGGTCCAATGAAGTATAAAAGAACTCAAGAAAATGGTAACATACATATAACCAAAAATAGTGTAAACTTAGTGAGCAGGACTCAATTACAAATATAGACTGTGTATCTGTGTGTTCTGTAACAAGTAAATGTGTGATTTTGATTTTCACATAAGCAGCCAAAAAAAGAGAAAAGTGTGACTAGGAAATATGCTGATGACTAAGTTTAAAAATAAAACTTTGCATGAGGGTTTGCATAAAGGTATCACAGCTTTTGCGTCCTTTTTTAACAAATCACACAATATTGACTATTTCCAATGAAAGTATATTATAATGCTTTTTTAGTAACAAATTAATATTTTTTTCAGTAAAGCAAAGAACATGCCAAACTAAAGATGCATTATTCAAGGATTTCCACCATATAGCAGAATCAGGATGTGACAGAGGCTCCTAGAGGTCATTCAGATCCATGTTCCCCTTTCATTTGCAGAAAGAGAAATTGATGTTAGTTGGGTACATGGACAATCACAATAAATAAACAAGCGTTCAGTTTCTTTGAAGCCATGTATCATGTGACTGAATTTTAGCCAATGGGATTTAAGGGAAAGTGATGTATGCAACGTTTAGGGTGTGTTTTTAAAGGGACACCCTTCATCTCTTGTCTGAGATTTGGATGTGGTGGTGAGCCATCGTGGACCATCTAGGTGAGGCCAACACTTGAGAGAAGGCAGGATAATAGGCTAGGAGGAGCCTTGATCTCTGGATGACTCGCTGAAACAGAGCCTCCAGGGTAATCTTGAACCTTCTAAAAGTCCAGACTATTATATGAGATAGAAGTCAACTACTACTCTGTTGAAGCCTCTGTTAATTTTAGTCCTTATTTCATGGAGTTAAGCACATACTCAGACTTAATACCCAGGTATAGGCTATTTGCCCAGAAGATTGCACTAGCAGCTGCAAATTTAATGACAAATATTCTGTTTAGAAAGAAAGAACAAAAAGGTGTTAAAGAACACTGTTGGATGTTACAAAACATCAATTGCAAACAAAAGGAAGAGCAATTACTATCACGTGTACCTGAAAGCAGGCATTTCACACTAAAGTTAAATGAAACCACTGATCTAGAGCGTAAATCAACTCTTGGCGTATGTGTGGGGCATATATGATTGTTGCAATCAATGATTTTTATTATTGTTCTGTTTATCACTGACAACCCAGAGTACAGAAGGAGAGTGTTTTTCCTTCATTTAGTTAGTGATTATTTTGTGAGTGATGATTTTAACTGGAGAAAACAGTGTATCTGGGTGAGTCTTGATAGAGAATCTGTGATGTGTACAGCAAGGAAGGGTGTTGGAAAACAAAGAAATTAGAGGTTGTGCCTGAACTCCCAAGCAGATTTATTCATGGAAAACAACTGATGGTTAACAACCTGTTTCCTGATTGTGTCTCAGTTTTTAAAGGAAGTGTGACAATCAGAAATATGATCAAAACATGGCCTTGGATTTCACTTCCTTCTTGGCTATTGTGAGAAGAATTAAGCAGTGAATTCAAGACACTGCTTTTCTAAGTTGAAGTATGATGGCTGTCAAGGGACAAGCTGCTACATGTGTTAAAGAATGTATATCTATGTATAACTGAGTCACTTTGCTGTACAGCAGAAATTAACGCAACACTATAAATCAACTATACTTCAATTTTAAAATAAAGATGCTACATGTGTTTTTGCAACAAAGGATGGGCTCTCTTCAGGACATGAAAACAATGCTAGTGAAGACCATTCTGACTTTGAGAGACCTGCTCAAGTGGGGCATTTTAGTGGTTGGTTCTTTAACTAGAAGAGTCTGAATTGACCCCCTTCAAGGTGAAGTTGGCATTATGTTTTGTGTGAAGATTAACATCCAGAGATTCCTTAAAGCAACTGTATAGCACAGAGAACTCAGCTCAGTGCTCTATGATGACCTAGATGGGTAGAAAGGAGACTCAAGAGGGAGGGGATATATGTAAATGTATAGCTGATACATAGAGTTGCACAGCAGAAACTAACACAACACTGTAAAGCAATTATATTCCAATAAACTTTTAAAAACTCTTATCAGAATTTTAAAAAGTTATTATTTTTATTTTTTATTGTAGGATAATTGCTGTACAATATCATGTTGGCCTCTGCCATACATCAACATGAATCAGACAAGGTATACATATGTCCCCTCCCTCCTGAACCCTCCTCCCATCTCCCAACCCATCCCATTAAGATTTTGATGAGAACTGAACCAAATATATAGATTAATTTCAGGAAAATTCACATCTTTATAATGTTCACTTTTTCTTTCCAGGAACATGGTACATCTTTCTTTCCATCATGTCTTATTTGTACTTTGTTTTTGCATATTTTTCTACATATAAGTAGAAACTTATACAACTAACTGTAGTGTTGGATAAGACTCTTGAGAGTCCCTTGGACTGCAAGGAGACCAATCAGTCAATCCTGAAGGAAATCAGTCTTCAATATTCATTGGAAGGACTGATGCTGAAGCTAAAGCTCCAATACTTTGGCCACCTGATGCAAAGAGCTGACTCATCGGAAAAGACCCTGTTGCTGGAAAAGATTGAAGGCGGGAGGAGAAGGGGACAAGAGAGGATGAGATGGTTGGATGGCATCACCGACTCAATGGACATGAGTTTGAGTAAGCTCCAGGCATTGATGATAGACAGGGAAGCCTGGCGTGCTACAGTCCATGGGGTCACAAAGAGTTGGACATGACTGAGTGACTGAACTGAACTGATGAACTGATCTTTGTGCTGTATTACTTATTTTGCTGAACTACAGCATCAAGAATTTCAAAAGTGACTGTGGATTGAAATCTTTAGTCCAAGTATGCCTGGAAATTATTTTACCTTTTTGCATCAAAGCTTATTTGGCTAGGGATAAGATTCAAACTCATTTTCATTTTCATTATCTCATTATCCTCTAACTTCCAACATTATTGATGAGAAGTCTGATGTGAATCTGATTCTTGTTCTTTTGTGTGTGCTCTCTGACAGCTTTTAGGGTTTTTCATTTATCTTTGGGATTCTGAAATTTCACCAGGACACATCTAAGTGAGTGTTTTTTTCATTCATTCTCTCTGATACTTTGTATCACTAAAGTGTCATGTCTGTCTTTAGCTCTGTGAAAATTTCTTCCGTTATTTCTTTATTCTTTTCTCTCTGTCATCTCTCTCATCTCTTTTTCTAGACTTCTTATTGGAAACAGTTGCCCCGTTAATTACCCCAAGAGTTATCCTGGAGCCCCTCCAGCTACTTCTGTCTATTGTCTGTGAGCTTGCAATGATCTCATGTGCATATATTGGCTTTAGTTTCAGTCCAATCTGCTTTTTATCTTCCAGAGATTCCTGAACATTTCTGGTCTCCTGATGGCAATCTTTCTTGTTTATCAGCACTGCTTTACATTTATTGCCTTCCTATAAAACATATTCTTCTGTATTTTTTAATGATGTTAGGCAGAAAGGGTTGAAGAAGTATGTTCTTAATCTGCTATCTTGAGCCAAGCCTCCACTTTATTTTTGTCTTATTGTAGAGGATATGATTTATGTTGGCTCACGACCTTTGGAGAACTAAGCAGTTTTAAAATAACAAATACATAACATGAGTAAACAGCATAGAAATTATCAAGATATTGCCTGTTCATTTTCCACTAACCCCTGAAACTTTGAAAGCAGCTAGTTCTGTGTTATATTGTGAACTGTCTGGGGGCTTGTGTCCCAAACCACAGAGGCTCCAGAGGAGGGATATGGTGATCTCTGTGTGGCAGAAGATTACTCCAGATTCCTCAGGCCCACAAGTGGGAGGAAGAGGTAGATTTATAAGACTCACCCATCAAGGGATGACATCTATTTGTTTCATTGGTCTATTACTTGTCCCAGAGCCATATCTATTGCTCAAAAACTGAGTGGAATAAAGCACTTGGTGCCCAGCAAGAAGGTACCAGTTACGCCTTCATGCTTCTCTTTTCCTGCTCCTCTTTTTCTATTAATGTGGTCAATTGGTTTCGTTTTTTGTTATTATTTTATTGATGTATAGTTGATTTGCATCCTTTCTTGCTCTTATATTGATATCAGAAGGATATTTTAACCAGTAAGACCCTGTGGATGGGTTTCCCAGGTGGTGCTAGTGGTAAGGAACCCACCTACCAATGCAGGAGACAAAAGAGATACAGTTTGATCTGTGGGTCGGGAAGAGCCCCTGGAGGATACATGGCAACCCACTCCAGTATTCTTGCCTGGAGAATCCACATGGACAGAGGAACCTGTTGGGCTATAATCCATAGGATCGCAAAAAGTCGGACATGACTGACGTGACTTAGCATGCACACACCCTGTGGATACAATCTCAGAGACAGCCATGTGTGAATTCCTCTTCCAGCAGTAGTCAGGGTACTTCCCCTATCCATTGGCAAAAGGCAAGAGCTAAACATTCACTTAGTGCTTACTCTGTGTCACCTTGTGAGTGCTTTATATGTGTAACCTCATTTTATGTTTACAACAATCCTCTCAGGCAGGTGTTGTGATGCTCTTCAGTTTACAGATGAGAAAATTGGAGGTTGGGAGCAGATTCGAACCTAGACAGTTGGGTTCTGAGATCCATATGTGGAACCAGTATGCCATCCTGCCTCCATGTCAGATCATTTTTAGTACCCTTTCTCCACCTGATCTTTTAAAATGTCTTTAAGCCTGTCTGTGGAGCACTGACCTTGATTCTAGAGTCTCTTGGGGCATGGCTTCTATTAGCCAGTTCCAAGAATTCAAGACACTGAGTCAGATCTGAGCCAATGCACTGTGGCCCAATGCAATGTTCCCTCCAAAGAAGCTGTCTTGCATGAAATATTATGGAGATCTGGTTGTAAATTCTCCTCATAAAAATCTGCAATGAATGGAAACAATTTCTGAAGTTATTATTAGTAAGGAAAAGTCACTGAATCTGTGTTGCACTATCCTTTAGAAATGATATGATACCTCTGTTTATTGATTTATGGGCCACACATTTGTGCATAAATGATTTTTTAACTCTGTCACATACCTCATAAAATGAGCAGGACCAATTTACAAATGATGTAACGGTCTCTCTTCTCCCAGAGGAGCTTTCTCCTTCCTGCCTGACAGACTCAGTGCTTTAAACCCAGCAGCCCATCTCTTAAGCATTCATTGTTGGCTGTGGTTATTTTTTCAGGATTGTGCTCATCACTTTTAACCATATTTATAAGGAGCGAGATATTATATTAAACCAGAGGATTGATGCAGTATTTAGATTAAAAACATTCCATTTTTGGCTCCATTTTGCCATGTTTCAGCCAAGTATACATATTTCTATGGAATGCAATTTAGATTTTTGTTCACTTCTTGCTGGTTTTCTGCTAATTCATTTTCCCTTTGCTTTGTGGAAGATTCCCTTCTGTCTGGACATTTTTAACTCTTGAGAATTCCAGTAATATATGCTCTAAGAGAGGCAAATAATCCCACAGATGAGTCAGGTGGTCACATTCAAGGACAACAATCTGTTAGAAGTTAGCACAGTGTGTGTTGTGAGGATGCCATCTTGGCCAACTCATGATAGAGGAACAACTAACTTCACACTTTAAGGATCTGAAAGGGCTGTTCCTGTGCACAGCCCTGTTCCTTAGATTTACAGATTGGAAACTGGGGAGGGAAATGTGTCTTGCCTGGAAAAGGTTAAAATAGATTTGTAACCAAAGAGATATGTCTAAGGGAGATTTTTTTTTTCCTTTGAGACTTAAATAAGCTAAAAAAACCCTGCCCTTCACTTAGATGGATTGAGTCCAGGTTTTCCCTTTTTAAAAAATAATTGAAACTGGAGACCCCCACCTCTAAGAGCAAAGGTCTGCTCTGAGGAGCTCTGTGTATGCGAGATCAGGTTTCCCTTGCAAATAGGATTGGATTGGAAACCAGCCTGAACAGACCTCCCATCCCCATCTCACCCTGCCCCCAACCTGGAAATGAACCCAGGGAATCACTTCAAAGTCTCAAATCTTCAGTGTAACTAAAGTACCATAGCCCTCCCCTCACCAAAAAAAAGTGGGCTGTCTCTAACACTCTTAGACACTGAGCTAGCTCCAGCTGGCTGGAAGCTACATTTGTTAGGACTAAATATATGGAGAATAATATCAGTTACAACTCAAAGGAAAATTTTACATGTGGGCTTCTTGAGTGTATAGCTTTCATCTATATTGATCTGACTAACAACTATCCACTTTGCAAAAGAAGTAGCAGATTTTACTCAGCAGGATGGGGGAAGGGCAGACCTACTCTAAATGGAACCTACAGATCCTTCATGTGTGTCTGTGTGTGCATGTGTGTGTTGGGGTGGGTGATGTGTGTGGAGGGTGGGCAGGATGGAGATAGTGCGATTTGAGTTAAATCTCTTGCAATCATTTTCAATTTGACAACAAGATAACATATCACTGAAGAGCCTTGAGTTTTAGCAGAAGCTAATTACACAGTAGATGGGCTAGGGCCACTCTGTCTTATCATCTTCTCTCTGCAAACTCTGCATTTTAAAAGTCTTCCAACCAACACAAAGACTACCTCACTGCTACTCAAAAGCCACTTCAGTGATGAATTTCCTGAGGGACACCTTCTGCTACCTCCTGCCCCCCCATCCCCCACCTCCACCATACACAACAGGCTTCATGATTACTCATGTTAGCATCTGGAAGGCAAGTGAACATCTTCCAAGATGAAACAGGTCTTGGGGTTTTGGTTCCATAAGTGAATTGTTAAGTGACTTTGTCTTTTCAATCCACATGCCTAAGATGTAAATGCAATAAAGACATTTGTCTGCCAAGTCAGACTCCAGTCTCTCATACCCACTGCTCCCAGGGACTTCAGGGTAGCTATGTGTGTTCTTGAGAACAGAAATCTTTTCTTGTTCCTAATTTTTTATTAATCTGCTTTCAAAACTTGAATTTCTGATTCAGGGCCTAGAAGTCTTAACAAGAAAAGTACAAAAGGCAGTGGAAATATGAATCTGTGTTTCCACCACACAGAACAAAAAGATTCAGGTTGAAACTGACTCAAAATGGAATCCCATTTGAAAGTAGAATTTGCAGTAGGTACCAACGGCCTTTGAGTATCTGAAGGGAATTAATTTTTTTCCAAGTTACAAATAAGGGGTTCTTTGGATAAACAAAGATTTGAGGGAAAACAAACTGAAACTGCTATAAATCCAAGACAAAAATATTCAGAGTGGTAATGAGAGACATTTGGAAGAAATAGCATTGCAGATCTGAGTGCTTGATTTTAAGGAAGCAATCTATTTTTTTTCTCAAAGAAAATCTTTTGAACTTTCAGAACTCCATTCATTTGTGTTGATCCAATTTTTCAAGGCTAAAAAGGCCATCTGGGTGAAATTGACACTCGTTTCTGGGCATACATTACATGTCAGAACCAGATTACTGTTTTCCTGAACCCTCTCCACTGTTTCTTCCTCACTGATGAGTCATTACATTGGGAGTTGCCACCTCAGGTCACCCGAGAAAGTCTCCATAGATCACTGTGGCTGGAATCTGTCACTTTTGACTGGCCCTTGTTTTGAAGTTTGGGATCTGGTGTTAGGGATGTCGGCGCCTGTTGATCTTTCTGCTGGAAGTCCTGGCATGGACTACTTGTTTAGCTTTTAGAGCCTTTTGGTTGATTAGACAGAGTGATTAAATCTCCCGGATATGTTCACTTACATTTAATGTTCTCGGACATTAATTTTAATGCTCTCTAAATGACTCCGCTTGATAAGGTGTTAAGTGACCTAAATGGATAGAAAACAGCTCAGGAACCTCAAACAGGCTTTCCCCTCGACTTGGGTGGGGGAGTTTCTGAACCAGAGACCTTGCGGGGAGAAGTCATCAGTATATTTTTCCATCTCTTCTTACTGGCAGGAAGCTACTGGTTACTTGGTTTATGGGAAGGTTGTGAGTGAGCATGGCATGATGTGAAAGGGCAAACTGATTGTCAAAGGGGCAAGCTTCAATCGCAGTGCATCCCTCAGAAATTATTCAGAGAAACATTTCATTTCTGAAGATAAATCTTGTTTAACTACTAAAAAACAAAGCAATTTCCCCAAAGAGAAGTCATTCCATACGTGGCTATTTCTTTTCTCTGCTGACCCCAAAGAAGGCAACAATTTTTAATCTCCCAAAACAGCACGGTTTCTGTGACTTGCCTTTCAGAATCAAGTATTTCATATTCAGCTCACATCTCTGGGCCAGTTGTACCTGAAAATCACATCTGAAGAGGAAAATGTCAATTGACCCTTAATAATTGGCATTAGTGAAAAAATGATTTCTAATCTATGGTGACTCTACTACCTAGAGTCCTCATTAGAGCACCATCAATACATATTAAAATGCATGTTAAAATCAAGATCATCCAAAAAATATTTTAATTCTTATTTAATGACATTTGAATCATTGTCACACATGATAAAAGAATGAGGGTTTTGTGATTCAGCTAATGACATCTTTACTAATTTGAAAAAATCTTACAAAAGAATTCCCAGCTAATGATGATGGACTTGCTTTGTCTTGATAAGTAAAACTGTTGTCAGAAAAAGTTGATAGAGAAATCCTGTTTCAAAGTTACACTGTTGATTTTATATAAGCACGTCTTGAGTTTTCTAAAATCTATGCTACATAAAATGACATTTGGAGGACAAATTATGGGTCTTTTGGTTTAAGAAGCATTCACTGGGTAGCCACTCAGGAAGGTTACTAGAGATGCTGACAGGGAGAGGACAGAATTATGGAGACTAGTGCAGCCAGCAGGCAGGCACATGGATAGCGATGTTTTAAAATAGAAAAGATACATGCAATAGGGGGAGTGTATACAAAGTGTTAGGAACACATAGAGAAGGAGAAGGTACTTTCTATGGTGGAGATAACATTAGAGGTTGGTATGAACCAGAATAAGATGGCAGGGAGCCCAAAGGACAAGGGAGGAAGTTACAGGAGTGGCCAGTATGAACAAAAGTATAAAGACATGAAAATTGATGATCTATGTTATAAAAGAAGGTGCTGTGATGCGAAGCTGGATAAGTAGCTTGGGGGTCAATTGTCGGACAATGCTGGATGTTGGCTGATGAGAAAATTGAATGTTACTCTTCCAGCCCTGCAGGCATACAGTCAAATAGTTAAAGTCAAGGAATGTGATGGGTCTATAATACTAGGCCCAACATGGCCAGTTGGGGGAGCTGGAAGGAAAGAGGGAAGTAAGGCTGGCAAGAGAGAAGGGAAGCTGGTGGGGTCGGGGGTGGTAGGGATTAACGGAAATGTAACTTGGTTTTGTTTTTTTTTTTCTTTGTTTATTGAAGTATAGGTGATTTACAAAGTTGCATTATTTTCAAGTGTACCACAAAGTGATTCATACATATATAAACAATCTTTTTCAAATTCTTTTCCCTTACAGGTTGTTACAAACTATCGAGTAGAGCTCCCTATGCTATACAGCAGGTCCTTGTTGTTTATCTATTTTATGTATAGTAGTGTGTATATCTTTATCTGTTTTATGTGTGCATATGTTAATCCCAAACTCCTAATTTATCTCCCACCCTCTTCCCCTTTGGTAACCATAAATTTGTTTTCTATGTCTGTGAGTCACTTTCCAATTTCTATGTAGATTCATTTGTATCATTTTTTTTTAGATTCCACATATAAATATTAGAAATATTTGTCTTTATCTGTCTGACTTACTTCACTTAGTATGATAATCTCTAGGCTCATCCATGTTGCTACAAATGACATTATTTCATTCTTTTTAATGGCTAAATAATATTCTACTGTATATATGTACCATGCCTTCTTTATCCATTCCTCTGTCAATGGACATCTAGGTTGTTTCCATGTCTTGGCTATTGTAAACATTGCTGCTATAAACATTGGGATGCATGAATCCTTTCAAATTATGATTTTCTCTAGATATAAACCCAGGAGGGAAAAATTTAGACAAAAGAAGCAGACGCCTGACATTTTTTATGGTGAATGATCAGCACAGATACTCATCCATCCATCAACCTAGGTGATGGCCATGTACCTTGTATGTGCCATGCACTGGACTCAAAGCTGCAGAAGTAGAGGAGAGTAATAAAACAGTGCCCCTAGACCTCAGGGGCTCACAGAGTGTGAGACCAAGACATGAACAATCCATTCCCATGCAAAGGGGTCAGTGCTGGGCTCTGGGGCCTGTAAAGGTGGCAGCAAGGAGGGCAAGGGTTGTGTTTTCTCATGTAGGCTCAGGAAAGCTTCTCAAGGGGGCAGAATCATGAGCTGGATCTTATCTCTGTGAAAAGCAAAGGTTTGCCAAAGATCCAAGTGTTTACAAAGAGGAGCCTCCAAACCACCCTAAGTGAAAATCACAGCATATGTGGCCCTGCAGAGTTGGGACTGTAGATAGTAAGGAAAGGAGAGGGGCTTGGAGGAGCTTCAGATAGGGTGGGCCCAAAGATGAGATGGAACTGGATGGGGAGGAGAGGCTGGGCATTGTAATAAGGAAGCCAGAAAGCAGAGAATATATCTTTCCTTTCTTAGGGCAAGAAGCATCTGACCAGATATTACCAATATCTATTTTGAAGGCTTGGAGTGAAGGATCATGGAATCCATAGTTATTTTTAAAAATTTTTTCCATTGTGATAAAATATACATAACATAAAATTTGCCATCTTAACTATTTTAAGTGTATAGTTGAGAAATATTAAATTCACTCACGTTGTTATGCAACCATTACCACCATCCACCCTGTAACTCTTTTCATCTTGTAAAATTGAAACTCTATACCCATTAAACAATAATTCCCAATTCTCCACTACCCCAAGCCCCTGGCAATCACCATTCTAGTTTCTGTCCTTATGACTTTGACTACTAAGTAGCTCATTCAAGTGGAATCACACAGTATTTGTATTTTTTGACTGGCTTATTTCACCTAGCATGATGTCCTCAGGGTTCATCCATCTTGTAGCATGTGTCAGAATTTCCTTCATTTTTAAGGCTGCATAATATTCCATTTTGTGGATGGACCACATCTTGTTCATCCATTCATTGGTCAATAGATACAGATTACTTCTGCATTTTAGCTATTGTGAATAATGCTCCTATGAACCTGGTCATACAACACTTTTTCAAAACAGTTGTCCATTCTTTTGGGTATATACCAGAAAGCAGAATTGCTGGATTATATGGTAATTCTATTTTTAATATTTTGAGGAACTGCTATACTGTTTTACATAGCAACTGTATGATTGCCACCAACAGTGCATAGGGGTTCTAGTTTCTCCAAATCCTCATCAATACATTGTTTTATGATATTTTGATAGCAGCGTCCTTAGGATGTAAGGTGGTATCTCACTGTGGTTTTGAGTTTCATTTTCCTGATGATTAGTGATGTTGAGCAGTTTTTCATGTTATTGGCTATTTGGATATCCTCAGGAAAATGTCTATTCCAGTCCTTTGCCTATTTTTGAATCAGGTTGTTCGGAATTTTGTGGCTGAATTTTAGGGGTTATCTCATAGTTCAGATACTAGACTCTTATAATATATATGATGAGCAGATATTCTCTCATATTCTGTGGGTGGCCTTTTTATTCTGTGGATGGTTTTTTGATGCATGTGCATGCATGCTAAGTTGCTCATTTGTGTCCAGCTCTTTGCAACCCCATGGACTGTAGCCCACCAGGCTCCTCTGTCCACGGAATTCTCCAGGCAAGAATACTGGGACAGGTTGCCATGTCCTCCTCCAGGGTATCTTTCCAATCCAGATCTCTTATGTCTCCCACTGGCAGGTGGGTTCTTTACCACTAGTGCCACCTGCAAAGCCCTTTTGATATAACTATAATTCTCATGAAGTCCAGTTTGTCTATGTTTGTCGACGTCATTGTTACCTGTGCTTTTGGTATCATATCCAAGAAATCATTGCCAAATCCAATGCTGTGAAGCTTTTGTTCTGTTTGAGGTCTGACATTTAGGTCCTTGATCCATTTTGAGTTCATTTTTGTATCTGTTTTAGGTAAGAATCCAATTTTGTTCTTCTGCAAGTAGATAGTCAGCTTTCCCCGCACCATTTGTTGAAAAAGGAGGCCATGACTAGTGTCCTTAATTGTTAAAATGGATTTGAACCAGTCATGACCCCCACCTGTGTACTTTGGAAGAACAGAAGAGGGAGCATATTTCTCAACCCATCCCAATCCATGTGACTAAAAAGAAATGACTCTGACAAGATTTGAATAACTCACAAAGATGGTTTGAGGAAGACATTCTGAACACAACACCCTGCTTTTTCCAGGTTACCCATCACAGCCCTTGGACCTTCTGTGTTCTCTTCTTTCCCGGCACTCCTGCAGAGCTCCTGCAGCTCTCCCCATGGGGAATTGCTATCCGTCTCTGCTCAGTGTTTGTCTGCCGTCCTAATTGCTAGTGGCAGACCTGAGATTGGGCCTTGATTGCCTAGAAACGTGTTGGTTATTTGATGAAGCAGGAGGAATTAACCCTTGGGCATCTGTAGCCTGGCCATCAGGAATGTGTGTAGGAACCAGCCTCATATCTGTTGGCAAGCGCAGCCACAAGGCTTCACCTCTTGCAGCCCCTACAATTGACATAGATTAAAGCTGGGGTGTCAATTAAAGCTCCAGTGAAGGGGACTCTCAGGGGTTGAGGCTGAGGCCTGTTGAAATAAAGGTAGGTAATCTCCAAGATGTCAAACAAGCCCAAGTGTATAGAAGGGTCACTGCTGCTTTTTACTGACTCCAAAGACACAGTCCTCAAATAACAATGTTTGTGAAATGGAATGAAAAATTTTTTTCTTGGCAATTAATAAGGATAATTGCTTGCTAAATAAAATACACAAGCCAGTTGTTAGACTGCAGCATCAACTTCCAAACTGCACTCAGCACTCTCCACTCAAGACACTTGATAGGGTTTAAATAAACAGTAAAGAAATAGGGTGCTCAAATAACATGCTTTTTGTAGCAGATGAAGGTAACAATAGGCTGTCCTTCCAGCAGCACACAAGTCTTGGGTTTGGCATCCTGCTGCATCATGTTACTCAGCAATAAAATAATGACAAATCAACAGTTCCTATTCCTTGAGCACCTACTAAGCTTATACAGTAAAATGGAAATGCATGATTTTACTTAACTGTTTCAGCAGCCTTCAAGGTAGACATTCTTCTTTTTCCTTTTTACAATGGGGGGAAATGAGAAGAGAGAAGTAACTTGTCTGCATTCACACTGCCAGCACGTCCAGGTCTCACTGCACTATCCTAGGCTGCCATTTAACTATGTAACTAGAGACAGACCAGCCTGACAGTTAAGAACCATATGCTCATGGCCTAATCATTGCTCTGTGTCTCACCTTCTATACTGATGGCCTTTTAGATGTCTCACCCCTTCTGGATCTGGCTTTTTGCAAAATTAATCCTCCCTAGAGTAGAGAGTAGGGTTAGAAGGGGACATGAGGAAGACCTTGGGGATCTAGGTAGTCTTCTATTTCTTGACCTGGATGGAGTTCACTTTGAAAATCCATCAGTTCTTATAATTTTGTATGTATGTCATTTTTGTTTAGTTGCTCAGTTTGTCTGACTCTTTGCAACCCCGGGCTACTGTATTTGTGGGATTTCCCAGGCAAGAATACTGGAGTGGGTTGCCATTTCCTTCTCCAGGGGATCTTCCCGACCCAGGGATGGAACCTTCATCTCCTGCATTGGCAGGTGAGTTATTTACCACTGAGCCACCAAGGAAACCCCTTTGTATGTATACTGTACTTTTAAAAAATCCTACTCTATTTTCCTCTGATCTCTGTCTCTTTTATTCCCACTTTGATTCAATCATTCAGTTTTCTGCTAACTGGCCAAAAGAAAGGTTCTATGACAAAGTAGCAGGAGACTGGATGCTACATAGCCAAGTGGCCCACACGTAGATCAATCTGGAACTTCTG
The DNA here is from genome assembly GCF_001704415.2 of Capra hircus. NCBI lineage: Eukaryota > Metazoa > Chordata > Mammalia > Artiodactyla > Bovidae > Capra > Capra hircus. The sequence goes on along the minus strand of NW_017189774.1, from coordinate 224,771 downwards.
CTGAATATCATGTGCTTTAAATTATTGAAATAAATTAAGCTGTCCCTACAATGTGGCCAGAGATCAAATTGCCAACATCTGCTGGATTATCGAAAAAGCAAGAGAGTTCCAGAAAAACATCTATTTCTGCTTTATTGACTATGCCAAAGCCTTTGACTGTGTGGATCACAATAAACTGTGGGAAATTCTGAAAGAGATGGGAATACCAGACCACCTGACCTGCCTCTTGAGAAACCTATATGCGAGTCAGGAAGCAACAGTTAGAACTGGACATGGAACAACAGACTGGTTCCAAATAGGAAAAGGAGTACGTCAAGGCTGTATATTGTCACCCTGCTTATTTAACTTATATGCAGAGTACATCATAAGAAACGCTGGACTGGAAGAAGCACAAGCTGGAATCAAGATTGCTGGGAGAAATATCAATAACCTCAGCTATGCAGATGACACTACCCTTATGGCAGAAAATGAAGAGGAGCTAAAAAGCCTCTTGATGAAAGTGAAAGAGGAGAGTGAAAAAATTGGCTTAAAGCTCAACATTTAGAAAACAAAGATCATGGCATCCAGTCCCATCACTTCATGGGAAATAGATGGGGAAACAGTGGAAATAGTGTCAGGCTTTATTTTTGGGGGCTCCGAAATCAGTGCAGATGGTGACTGCAGCCATGAAATTAAAAGATGCTTACTCCTTGGAAGAAAATTTATGACCAACCTAGACAGCATAATAAAAAGCAGAGACATTACTTTGCCAACTAAGGTCCATCTAGTCAAGGCTATGGTTTTTCCAGTAGTCATGTATGGATGTGAGAGTTGCACTGTGAAGAAGGCTGAGCGCCAAAGAATTGATGCTTTTGAACTGTGGTGTTGGAGAAGACTCTTGAGAGTCCCTTGGACTGCAAGGAGATCCAACCAGCCCATTCTGAAGGAGATCAGCCCTGGGATTTCTTTGGAGGGAATGATGCTGAAGCTGAAACTCCAGTACTTTGGCCACCTCATGTGAAGAGTTGACTCATTGGAAAAGACTCTGATGCTGGGAGGGATTGGGGGCAGGAGGAAAAGGAGACGACAGAGGATGAGATGGCTGGATGGCATCACTGACTCGATGGACATGAGTCTGAGTGAACTCCGGGAGATGGTGATGGACAGGGAGGCCTGGCATGCTGCGATTCATGGGGTCTCAGAGTCGGACATGACTGAGCAACTGAACTGAACTGAACAATGTGGCCCTATCACAAACTGGTCTTTTGCATCAAATCCAAATGATTGACTCCAAGCCCTGGATGTGCTCTGGTCAGACCTATGAGCAAAGCCTTATCATTTGTTTGAAGTGGCTTCTAAAAAAGAAAATTGGCTCTTTTCGATACTTCAAAGCACATCTCACTTAGAAAAGGTCAGAAAACAACTTACTGCATTGATTTACCCCAGGACCAAAGTCAGATAAACGTTTATGTAAGGGTAAGAGTGTTTCTTTCCTCACTGCTCATTTCCCAAAGGGTATGGAGCAGTGCAATGAATTCCTTTGGCCCCACGGAACTCCCAGGGCACATAAGCAAAAGGGTGGTGGTAACTGATCCTCTGATGTTTGTTGAATATCACATATGTGCTTGGGCTTCCCAGGTAGCTCACTGGTAAAGAATCTCACTGGTAAAGACGAGCCTGGTGGGCTAGAGTCTACAAGGTTGCAACAAGTCGGACTTGACTGAGCAATTGAGTGCACACACGCAGTGTTAGTCACTCAGTCTTGTCTGACTCTTTGTGACCCCGTGTACTGTAGCCCACCAGTCTCCTCAGTCCATGGAATTCTCTAGGCAAGAATACTGGAATGAGTTGCCATTTCCTTCTCCAGTGAGTCTTCCTGACTCAGGGATTGAACCCAGGTCTCCTGCATTGCAGGCAGATTCTTTACCATCTGAGCAACAATATTTGCTTAGCAAATATATTCTCCTCTTGGTCCTGGCTAGGTAAGCACATTTATGTCCATTTCACAGATCATGAAAATGAAAACCAGAGCAAGAAAGTAGTTTACCAAGATCGTGTAAGTTGAAGGTGGCAGAACATAGTTTAAAACTTAACCTATGGTATTACATACCCAAATCACTTAGAGGGAGGATATACGTAGATGAACTGAGTCAAATAACTAATTATCATTCAAATTAAAATTTGTCTCTCTTAATGCAAATTAAAAACTACAATGAGGTACCATCTCACACCAGTCAGAATGGTCATCCTTAAAAAGTCTAAAAATAACATGCTGAAGAGCATGCGGAGAAAAGGGAACCCTCCTACATGGCTTGTGGGAATGTAAGTTAATATAACCACTATGTAGAACAATATGGAGGTTACTCAAAAAAGTAAAAATAGAGTTGTCCTATGATCTACTCCTTGGCATATATCCTATGTTCACAGCAGCACTATTGACAGTTCCCAAGACATGGAGACAATCTAAATGTCCATCAAAAGATGAATGGATATAGAAGATGGTATATATATATATATATATATATATATATATATATATATATATGCATGCATACATACATGGACTTTCCGGGTGGCTCAGCAGTAAAGAATCTGCCTGCAATGCAGGAGATACAGGAGATGGTTTGATATCTGGATCGAGATCCCCTGGAGGAGGGCATGGCAACCCACTCCACTATTCTTGCCTGGAGAATCCCATGGACAGAGGAGCCTGGCAGGGTATAGTCCATAGAGTCGCAAAGAGTCAGACACAACTAAAGGGACTTTGCATGCATGCACACACACACATATGCACAATGGGATATTACTCAGCCATAAAAAAAGAGTGAAATAATGTCATTTGAAACAACATGGATAGACCTAGAGATTATTATACTAAGTGAAGTGAGTCAGAAAGACAAATATCATGTGATATCACTTATATATGGAATGTAAAATATGATGCAAGTGAACCTATCTACAAAACAGAAACAGACTCAGACATAGAGAACCAACTTGTAGTTGCCAAAGGGGAGGGGATGGGAGAGGATGGTTTGGGAGTTTGGGGTTAACAGATACAAACTAGTATACACAGACTGGATAAACAACAAGGTCCTACTGTAAAACACAGGGAACTGTATTTAATATCCTGTGATAAACCATCATGGAAAAGAACAGGAAAAAGAATGTACCTGCATATATATATATATATATATATATATATATATATAGAGAGAGAGAGAGAGAGAGAGAGAGAGAGCTAATATATAACTAAATCACTTTGTTGTACGGTAGAAATTAACACAACATTGTAAACCAACTATTGTTGCTGTTCAGTTGCTCAGTCGTGTCTGACTCTTTGTGACCCCATGGACTGCAGCATGCCAAACTTCCCTGTCCTTCATTGTCTCCCGGAACTTGCTCAAACTCATGTCCATTGAGTCAGTGAAGCTATCTGACCATATACTTCAACTTAAAAAAAAAAAAAAAAGGAAAAGAAAAGAATCTGTCTCTCTTGTCAAAAAGAAACTTTGACCACATTTGTTTTACATATTAGCAAGCAGGAATTATAAAGACCTGGAATTGGAGGATTTAGCTCCTGACTTTGCCACACACTGTGGAACCCTGGATAAGTCCTTTTATCATTTTAAGCCTTAATTTCTTTATCTGTAAAATAGGGATAGCAAAGCCTACCTATCTCACAGGGTTTTTAAGAAGATCATATGATATACGACAGTGTTTTAAAATAAAATAATGTTGTATGTGAAGGAGGAATTCTGTGAATACAAGCTAAACAGTGACAGCACACAACAGGGGCAAAGAGCAAGTATTCCGGGGGGGGGGGGTCAGAAGAGGGAGCAACCACCTCTGGCTGTGGAATACAGAAGACTTCCTGGGGGAACCAACCTTTGAATGGAGTCTTGAAGGATGGAAGAGATGTGAATATGCAGCAGTGGTTTGGGGTCTGGATGTGAAAGAGGGAAGGATGAGCTTAAGCAGCAAGTTAAGACTTGGAAATCCTGTGATGTGTATGGGGAACAGCAAGTAGCTTAGTTTGGATGGAAGAGATACTACATGAAGAGGGGGATGGTAACAGCAAAATATTGATACAGAAAGGTGGTGTTTTTGAGCTGTCTGGACTCCCATGGAGGATGATTTTGAATGCCAGGACAAGGCGGTAGGGCTTTTTTTTAAAATTGCAAACTAATTGAAACCTTTGAAGGTTTTGCCATGGAAGTGGTAAGTAAGGAGGCCTGTGCATAGGGCTGTATTTCAGGAGAGGCACTCAGCCATCGTGTGGTGGGTGGCAGCACAGATTCAACCATTGGGTAGAACAGAGGGGTGCAGGGACACTCAGGGAGATCACTACAGTATCCCCCCAGGGGGTGATGCTGAATGCAACAGCCACAGAAAATGGAGCAGTTAGTAACATCTATACAGCTTAGAAACAAGATGAGATGCAGAGAACAAAGAATAGGAAGGAGCCAAAGATGGCTCACATCCTGGGGCCAGAGGAACAAGCAGGGTGATGACGCGATGGTCTTTAGTACACAAGAGACTTTAGACCCACTGCTAGTGTCTGGAGAACTGAGTCTCCCAGTCTGGGTACAAGGGTGAAACAGCTTCTACTACTACACGGGGACAAAGACGTAAAAGATCACTTAAGCTTGGGTTGAACAAAACTTCTGTAAGCAGAGCTTCTCCATTTTATGGTTGTTAATAACATAGTCACAACTTCATCTATCGGAATAGTATGATGTGATCATTAATCTAGAGCCAGACATCTTGGAATGTGAAGTCAAGTGGGCCTCAGAAAGCATCACTATGAACAAAGCTAGTGGAGGTGATGGCATTCCAGGTGAGCTGTTTCAAATCCTGAAAGATGATGCTGTGAAAGTGCTGCACTCAATATGCCAGCAAATTTGGAAAACTCAGCAGTGGCCACAGGACTGGAAAAGGTCAGTTTTTATTCCAATCCCAAAGAAAAGCAATGCAAAAGAATGCTCAAACTACTGCACAACTGCACTCATCTCACATGCTAGTAAATTCATGCTCAAAATTCTCCAAGCCAGGCTTTAGCAATACGTGAACCGTGAACTTCCTGATGTTCAAGCTGGTTTTAGAAAAGGCAGAGGAACCAGAGATCAAATTGCCAACATCCGCTGGATCATCGAAAAAGCATGAGAGTTCCAGAAAAACATCTATTTCTGCTTTATTGACTATGCCAAAGCCTTTGACTGTGTGGATCACAATAAACTGTGGAAAATTCTGAAGGAGATGGGAATACCAGACCACCTGACCTGCCTCTTGAGAAATCTGTATGCAGGCCAGGAAGCAACAGTTAGAACTGGACATGGAACAACAGACTGGTTCCAACTAGGAAAAGGAGTATATCAAGGCTGTATATTGTCACCCTGCTTATTTAACTTATATGCAGAGTACATCATGAGAAACGCTAGACTGGAAGAAACACAAGCTGGAATCAAGATTGCCGGGAGAAATATCAATAACCTCAGATATGCAGATGACACCACCCTTATGGCAGAAAGTGAAGAGGAACTAAAAAGCCTCTTGATGAAAGTGAAAGAGGAGAGGGAAAAAGTTGGCTTAAAGCTCAACGTTCAGAAAACAAAGATCATAGCATCCGGTCCCATCACTTCATGGGAAATAGATGGGGAAACAGTGTCAGACTTTATTTTTGGAGGCTCCAAAATCACTGCAGATGGTGACTGCAGCCATGAAATCAAAAGACACTTACTCCTTGGAAGAAAAGTTATGAGCAACCTAGATAGCATATTCCAAAGCAGAGACATTACTTTGCCGACTAAGGTCCGTCTAGTCAAGGCTATGGTTTTTCCTATGGTCATGTATAGATGTGAGAGTTGGACTGTGAAGAAAGCTGAGCGCCGAAGAATTGATTCTTTTGAACTGTGGTGTTGGAGAAGACTCTTGAGAGTCCCTTGGACTGCAAGGAGATCCAACCAGTCCATTCTAAAGGAGATCAGCCCTGGGATTTCTTTGGAAGGAATGATATGGAAAAGACTCTGATGCTGGGAGGGATTGGGGGCCGGAGGAGAAGGGGAAGACCGAGAATGAGATGGCTGGATGGCATCACTGACTCGATGGATGTGAGTCTGAGTGAACTCCGGGAGATGGTGATGGACAGGGAGGCCTGGTGTGCTGCGATTCATGGGTTCGCAAAGAGTCGGACACGACTGAGCGACTGAACTGAACTGAACTGAATATATTTGTGTGTTAGTCAGTCAGTCGTGTCCCACTCTTTACGATCTCATGGACTGTAGCCTGTCAGACTCCTCTGTCCATGGGATTTTCCAGGCAAGGATACTGAATGGGTTGCCATTTCCTTCTCCAATCTGCAAATCGCAGGTTCCAGCATGAGTGATATTGTAGCTTACTGCTACACAGTCCACTGCTCTCTGGGGATTAATACTCTGTGAAGACACTTCTGCATCTTTAAACAGACAAAACACATTTCCTCAGACCTCTGGCCTTGTCTCAGTCCCACTGTTAATTTGATAGACTCAGCCAAATGCTATCAGAGACGTATGATTTATATATGAAAGATATTGTCAGAAATGGTTGGGAAAAAATGCATGAGGGAAAGGGGCATTTCATTTGTCTTCATGTAGCTGTTTAAAACCAGCGAGAGTAGCAAGGTGACTGGATTCTTCAATAAACCTTTGAGAAAGCATTAGGAAACTGACATGACATCTCTTGATGGACCATTACTACCTGCTTCGGATGCCAAGTACTTTCATCCACTCCAAAGGTATATTAGATTAACGAGGCAGGAGAGGTGGACCTGGGAAATAAAAGCATCATCTAAGTATGGCTTTTATTCTTTGTTAATCATCCCCTTTTTCTTTTTTCTCCTTTCCATTTCAAAAGTTGATCTGGGCAGAGTGAAGCCTGCTGTAGTTTCAGGAATAAGAAACCCATGCTATTGGCTCCCCCTGGGTCTCCCTGATTTTTTCCCCCTCCCAGCCCAAGTGATGACAGTTTGAAGTTGTTGTTGGTTGGCTTCTCCCAGGTGCTTTCCTCCTTCCAACATCCTCTTTTTTCTGGGTTTCATATGGGTAAATGAGGGGTCAGTGGGCATGTTGTGTTGTTGAAATAGAAACAATGGCTTTTCGAAGGCGTGCCACCGAGGTTTGGAAGGTGGCTGAGGGGCATTTCTGGGACCAGGGATATTTCAGCAGTGGGTGGTGAGGGGCTCTGTTCAACAGACCTTGGGCAGCATTCAGGAGACTTTCAACTCCAAACTTTGGCATTTATTTCATGTTAAAGGGGGCAAGAAAAGAAATTGGGAGCATTCTTCAGATGCGAGTCACCAGGAACCCTGCCTGTCTTCTGCACAGAAGCCTGTGTTAATCCGTTAAAAATTGATTTATGTCACTGTCGGTGATGTGCTCGTGTGGAGACCAGAGAGAACCCCATCGAGATGAAGGGCTGCTCTTCATGCTGCATTTGGATGAAGAACTTAACACCAGAATTGCCCTGCTCTTCTCCCCTGCTCCTTTCTTCTGGGAAAGACACATTTCTGGTGTGTTACAGAATAGTGTTTGCTTAATGATGCCCTTAATGAAAATCCTTGATCAATGATCATTTGTGGGCTTCTCATATAGGAAGCTTGAAAAGCACAATCATTTAGCTAGTAACTATTTTCTCAGGCAAAAGGGGGGAAAATCGATGCTTCAGGTCTGGTGAATATGACAGAAAGCTATGGATGGATGAATGCTAGCTAGACAAAAGCTGTTCATGAGGATGGGCGAGGGGGTGTAAACCAAAGTGATCATTGGCTGAGCAGAGATGAAAAATAGTAAGAGTGAGTGCAGGTGTAAACAAATGGGTGAAATGCAATGAGAGAGGAAATAAAGAGTGGATTGGGCGGCAAGGGCATACGCACTGAAATCAACAAGTTGGGAGACCAAACAGGAAAAAGCACAATATGGAGATCAAAACCGAAATTAAATTGTCTATAAAGGAAGACAGCAAAACAAGGTAAATGGTCATTAAGTCATCAGACAGTTGGCAGGCAGCAGGCAGGAATTCAATCAGGAATTCAGTGGGGAGGGAATGCTGTGGCAGGGGGAGGGCTGCAGGAGAAATCCCTCCTCTAACCCACATGTGACAGGCAGGGACCTCAAGAAAGGAGGAGGGAGTCATCTCCAGCACACAGTCCACCAGAGGCTCTGAGGGTTGAAGTAGTGGCCAAGAGATCTGCAGCCAAGCAGAGCATCCTCCACTTTTTATGAATAAAACCCAAGACCCTTTAGGTCAACACATAGTCTGCTGCTCCTCCCACCCCTACCTTACCTCTAAAATTGTGTATATGTTCTAATGAGTCCAGAAGGCTTCAGCAACTTTGCATTCTGCAGTTTGCAATAGAAAGCCCATAGGTTCCCCACTCCCCACCTTTTAAATGTTCAATTATACTATTTAAAGTGTTGTTGTTCAACTGCTCAGTCTTGTCCTACTCTTTGTAACTCCCATGGATTGCAGCACGCCAGGCTTCCCTGTCCTTCACTGTCTCCGAGAGTTTGTTCAAACTCGTGTCCATTGAGTCAATGATGCCATCATGCCATAATATTTAGAGTGTCTTTTCAAATTCCACAACTCCAGAATCTGACATGCCCCCACCTTGGGGGAATGTAGCCCCTAGTCCTCACTGAGAGTCAATGACCTAGTGTATCTTTGAGTAGATCCTAAGAGCCAATTAGCATGAATCTTTAAAGACAGATTCTTAGTTATCAATATCCCTAGTAAAACATTTCCCTTTAAAAATGGAGAAACTGAGGCCAATGGTGATGTCTAAGCTCAGACTTGCAGTTAAAGGCTGAATCCTGAGCCCCAGTTGGCTATTTCTGCCTCTTTTCATTAATTTCCAATTCACCTTGGGCTGAGTTGAAATATAACTGGGCTTGATCTGGAAATAACAAGTCAGTTAAGCCAAAAAATCTTGTTGCCTAAATTAGGGAGGAAGAGATGGCATCTGTCTGCTTCAAGATCTCAGTGCAATACAGGAGCTGGGCCTCTCACCTGGCACAGAAACTAGCACATTCTGAAAGTGCAGAAGATATCTAGCAAATAAATGATGGATAAATTCAGAAGTCATCATGAGCAAGCTGCTTGGTTTAGCACATGGCCCATGGCACCCTGTTTCTTGGGTGAGCCACAGTTTTCTAGTTGGTTCAGAAAGAGCAATGGTGTTCCATCTCAAGCAGTCCTTGTGAGGATCAAATGCATGTGGGAGTGATTTGTAAACAGGGGAATGAGAATATTATACAGAAGAGCCCTGTGAATTTGCTTGATAAGAAGCCCAGAGAACAGAAATAAAGTCTCCCCCTCCTCCCCACCCCCTGTCCCCGCAATGGAATTATACAAATCCTCTTCCCACTGTGAGTTCCCTTCAAGCAAAATTGTACTGTACCAAGCTTTATCACTGTATACTTACCCATAAATCCGTGTGAGTAGATGTGAGTCATTCCCGATAGAGGTGGGGAATGTGGGGAGAATGGAGCCTTTGGGGTAGGGAATGAAATGGGAGAGTTAGAACTATGGAAAACAGCTCTAAAATGTGAAGCAAAAATTTAAAGGCAAAGATATCAAAATGAACCACAGTCCCTCACATCTTGATAACACCATGCCTAACATGATATTTACATGATAATTTTCTGAGGTGTTAGTCCTCTTGAAAAGAAAAAGCAAAAAGGGTAGAAATGAACCTTTGAAGAATTAGGCAAAACAAGAATAGACAAGCACAGTTACCTGTAAATAAACTGGAGTAAGGTGTGAATGAGCTATTCTTCTTCCTTTACCCTAGACATATTTACTTAATTACACACATGCCTATATTAAAATACTAGTGTGTGGCATTTGCAAGGCAAGCATATAATAATTATGGCTTGGTTTGCAACAAAGCATTGGTTTAATGACGAAGGGAACAGAAATTAACATGTGCCTTGATGTGGGTGTTGGGAGCTTGGGCAAGACCCAAAACGTGGAAGTAAACCACATGACTTTAATAAATGAAAGTTCTTGAATGGAGAACCAGACATAAAAATACAATTACCTCCTCCATATCACGTATAACACAGCAGCATAAATGTAGAAACCTTTCATTGGCAATACTGGGAGACTGAGATTCATGGAATTTCCAGTTAGTAAAGGTTGGTGTGTGTAAATGAATTACCCAGTCTCATGTCTCTCATTTGTGATATATAAACTCCTGTTGAGATCTTTATTTAGTGGTCTGTCTTAACTGCTTTATTTTTGTGAAAACAGAAAGTAATGGTAAGGGTCTTTCATTGCTGCTTTGGTTCCTTGAGGCTGTTTTAGGGTAGCATCTGTCAACCAGTAACCTCAAAAAAGAACCCACCATCATAATAATCTGCTGATCAAGGAAAGTCTGATTTAAGGTAGGTTATGCAATGCAGAGGCATGATTAAGGTTGGACATAGTTTGTGATATATTAATATATCACAGTTTGGACATATTAATATGTCCATAGTTTGGAACTGGTGGACACAGTGAGGTGAGAGTTTTGAAGCAAGCTTTGAAGAATAACAATCATATAAGTCTATTGAAAGACCTATCTTTTTGAGAAGGGAAATATTACTCCAGTGAGGATTACTTGAGTATTCCTTTGTTCAAATAAATGAATTTTCAACCCTTGAAACTTTTTCAAAAAGCTATATTTAATTTCATCTTCTTGGATAAGAATTTCATGGAAAGTAAATCATGTTCTTAATTCAGTTAAATTGTATGCCTGTAGGTAGTTTCAGTTCTCCAGTGGCTGAATTGAGGCTGAGAGTCTTGGTTTCAGGTAAGATGGAGTCACAACACTCCACCCTGTCTCTCCTATTGACTGTAGCTATAAAATTTAGACATACTACATGGCGCAGCTATTTTAGGGTTTTGTAAAGTAAATAGTCTCCTGTCATTCCATGGAGCAGTGACCCAGAGCACTACTCAGTTTCAGCAAGGAGAACATATCCCCTGACAGTCCTTCTTTTATAGAGCAGACATGAAAGAGTAGTCTTGTCCATGGAGGGGGTGCTGCAAAAGACACTGAGCAATAGGCAAACTGGAGTTGGGATGCCAATGGTTTACAAGAGTTTTCTGGGACTGCTAGCTGCCCAAGGACTATTACAATCTCCACTGCAAGAGTAAAGAAGATACCGGTCTCACGGAAACCTAGTTTGGGTACAGTCCCTTCCCTTCCAGGAGAAGAGGGAGCCCTCATTCCCAGGTAGTTCATTCTTTGGACAACTGAGAATAAACTATTAAGGTCATAGTCTGACAGTTCTACTGCTTGCACTGCAGGGGCTGCTGCAGTGGCCTAGACCAGGGATTAACCAACTTTTTCATAAATGGCCCAACAGAAAAGAGTTTTGACTTTGTAAGCCATATGGTCTCTGTCACAACTGTGTAATTCTGCTCTTGTAGCCTGAGAGGAGTCTTCAGCAATATCTAAACAATTCAGAAACAAGTGACTATCTGTATAGTCATTCCACTAAAACTGTAGATACAGAAATAGATGGGGGCCAAATTTGGTCCATGGCCATAGTTCGCTGATCTCTGGTCTAGGCAAGAGATTATGTTGCCAATTTACTTTTCACAACAGTGCAAAAACAATTAAGTGGAGGAAGAATAGCCTTTTCAACAAATGGTGCTGGAGCAATTGGACATACATAGGCAAAACAATAAACTTTGACCTAATTTTTCTACTTTATATAAAAATTAACTGGAATGTATCATAGATATAAATGTAAAACCTAAAACGGCAAAAGCTTTGAAAAAAAGAAAAATTGGACTGAATTTAGGCAAAAAATTCTTCGTCACAACACCAAAAACATAATCCAAAAAAAAAAAAAGATAAATCAGACTTCATCAAAATTAAACATTGTTGTTTTGCCAAAGCCCCTGTCAAGATAATAAAAAGGTAATCACAGACTGGGAGAAAATATTTTTAAACCACATATCTGACTAAGGGTTTGTATGCAGAATACACATTGAATTCTCAAAACTCAACATTAAGGAAACAACCTAATTGGGGAAAAAATGGGCAAAATTCTTCAACAGAAACATCACTAGTGAAGATATATAGATAGAAAATAAGAACATGAAAAGATTATCAACATCATCAGGCATTAGTAAAATATAAACAATAATGTTTACAAACCTATTAAATGACTAAAATAAAAAAAATAACAATATGTGTACTGGCAAGAATGCAGAAACACTGGAACTCTTATGTATTGCTGATGGAAATGCAAAATTGTAGAGTCAACACTGAAAACCAGGCAATTTCTATATAGTTAAACATATACTTTCCATATGATTCAGCAATCACCTTTCCCTAGAGAAGTGAAAAGTTATGTTTACACAGCACCTCACACTGGTCAGAATGGCTATCATCAAAAAATCTACAAATAAATGATGGAGAGGGTGTGGAGAAAAGAGAACCCTCTTGCACTGTTGGTGGGAATGTAAACTGATAGATTTAATAGTCACTATGGAAGACAGTACAGAAATCACTTAAAAAACTAGGAATAAAACTACCATATGATCCAACAATCCCACTACCGGGCATAAACCCTGAGGAAACCAAAATTGAAACAAACAAACAAACAAACATGTACCCAATGTTCATTGCAGCACTATTTACAATAGCTAGGACATGGAAGCAACCTAAATGTCCATGAATAGTTGAATGGATAAAGAAGCTGTGGTACATATATGCAATGGAATATTACTCAGCCATAAAAAGAACACACTTGAGTCAGTTCTAATGAGGTGGATGAATATAGAGCATATTATACCGAGTGAAGTAAGTCAGAAAGAGAAAAACAAATGTCGTATATATGTCGTATATATATATGTTCCACACATATATATGGAATCTAGAAAGATGGTACTGATGAACCTATTTGCAGGGCAGCACTGGAGATGCAGACCCAGAGAACAGACTTGTGGACACAGGAGAATGGAGAGGGTGGGACGAATGGAGAGAGCAGCATAGAAACATATACACTACCATATGTAAAATAGATATCCAGTAGGAATTCGCTGTATGATTCAGGGAACTCAAACCAGGGCTCTGTGACAACTTAGAGGAGTGGGAGGTGGGAGGGAGGTGCAAGAAAGTGACATATGTATGCCTATGGCTGATTCATGTTGATGTATGGCAGAAACCAATGCAATATTGTAAAGCAATTATTCTTCAATTAAAACTAAATAAATTTTAAAAACCCAACCAAACAAAAAAACCCAAAAAAGGTTCTGTTCACACATCACACATGACCTGCACATGAATGTTTGAATCCATTTATAATCACTTGGGTAGTCAACTAGAAACATAAACTAGTCCTTCAGTGGGTAATTGAAAGAAATTGTAGTGCACATACACAATGGAATATCACAAAGCCATAAAAAGGGAAGATCCATTGATAGACTAACTTGGATGAATGGCAAAGGCATGCCAAGTGACAGAAGCCAGTTTCAAAAAGGTTGTATGTTATGTGATTCCATTTATATGACAGTCTTGAAAAGATAAAACTGTAGTAGTAGAGAACAGATCAATGGTTGCCAGGGTATAGTGTCAGGGAAGTGTCATTATAAAGGGATAGCAGGGGTGAGAGGAGCTTTATGGAGTGATAGAATTGTTCTGTGTCCTGATTATGGTGGTAGTTACATGAATTTTTATGTGTGTTAAGGTCTTCCCTGGTGGCTCAGTTGGTAGAGTCTGCCTACGATGTGGGAGATTCAGGTTCAATCCCTGGGTTGGGAAGGTTCCTTGGAGAAGGAAATGACAACCCACTCCTGTATTTGTGCCTGGAGAATTCCATGGACAAAAGAGCCTGGTGGGCTACAGTCCATCAGGTCACAAAGAGTCGGACACAACTGAGTGACTAACACTTTAACTTTCATATGTGTGTTAAGATTCACATAGCTCAGTTCAGTTGCTCAGTCATGTCCCAGTCTTTGTGATCCCATGGACTGCAGCATGCCAGGCTTCCATGTCTGTCACCAACTCCCAGAGCTTGCTCAAACTCTTGTCCATTTCACATAACTATACACCCCCAAAGTCAATTTGACTTTAACTTAAAATAAGCACCAAGTTTGCGATTCAACCTATAAAGCATGTTAATGCTTGTATGATGATTTTTTAAATAAATAAATTTATTTATTTATTTTTGGCTGTCCTGGGTCTTTGTTGCTGCAAGGGCTTTTTTCTAGTTTCAGAGAGCGGGAGCTACTCTCTAGTTTTGGTGCATGGGCTTGTCATTATGGTGGCTTCTCTTGTTGTGGAGCATGAGCTCTAGGGCCAGTGGGCTTCATAGTTGCATCCCCTGGGCTCTAGAGCACAGGCACAGTAGTCGTGATGAAGGAGGAAACAGAGCTGGACTCCATCTCAGGCCAGGCTGCAAACATTAGGCTACACACATGGTCACCCTCCCAATGGACTCTGAACCTTGTGCCCAGTCTATAGAAATGGCATACCAATAGAAAACCAGACCCCTGGATAAAAGAGCCTCAGGACTTGTACTTGGACTCTCCGTTGCCTAAAACAATATGCTAATTATCTCTGTAACAGAACAAAGTGGTAAATTCCATTATGTTTATCAGGATATGACCACAGGCCTATTGATAAATGTCTACTGTTTATCTAGTCTTGTGACACATGAATCATGGGTTAACTTTGATCCTATCTCTCTTTTACCTTGTCCAGACTAGTTTCAGGGAATTTGGGGAGGTGGGTTTGAGCAAGTACTTAGGGTATATAAGGTTTTCACAAAAACTGGTCGGGATCCTTGGCTAAGAGGAAACTCTGCCTTGGGCCCGCAAGCGTAACAAATTGCACTCCACTATCTGCATTGTCCTTCTGAGTGAGTTTGTTTCCTAGAACGAGTGGCTACAACAGTGACACACAGGCTTAGTTGCCCTGTGGCATATAGGATCTTCCAAGACCAGGGATCAAACCCTTGTCCCCTGCAGTGGCAGGCTGATTCCACATTACTGAAAAACCAGAGAATTCCCTATATGATCATTTTTGCTATAATATATCTCAATTGCTTTTATTTGTTGGCAAGCAGTCTCCAAGTTAATAATTTTTAAAATGACAATAGCCAAGACCTTTGGGAGGTTTTCAATAAAATTTGGAGGAAAAAAAAAAGTGAAAGCAAAAGTCACCCAGTGGTGTCTGACTCTTTGTGGTTAGCCATTCCCTTCTCCAAGGGAATGTTCCCTTCTCCAAGGGATAGAACCCAGGTCTCCTGCATTGCAGGCAGATTCTTTGCCAGCTGAGCCACAGGGGAAAACCAAGAATACTGGAGTGGGTAGCCTATCCTTTCTTCAGTGGATCTTCCCAACCTAGAAATTGAACCAGGGTCTCCTGCAATGCAGGCAGATGCTCTACAAGCTGAGCTACCAGGGAAGCCCCATAAAAATTTGGAGAGATTCTGCAAAAAGAAAAATCAAAATATTTGAGTCTGAAGGAGATGGAGTAACTTACCCAGCTCCCAGTTCCTTCCCAGGCATTTTGTTGCTATCACTGAAACTGAGCAGGACCCTGTGGGACTCCTGGGCACAAAGGCCTTTCTGTGTCCCCCTTTTCTTGTTTGTAGGGAATAGCCATCAGCCTCCATGAGCATCCCTGAGTTCCAAAGGGCAGATCTGAACTATCTTAATCAGGGAAGGGAGGGGATGCAGAGACAAGTGAGGAGCAGTCAAGAAACAATAATGCAACCTTGGGCAGGGTCCTAGTTCCACCTCAAGGGAAACACCTAAAGATATCTTTTGTGCTCTTTATAGAACTAAAACCCCCGATAAATGGAAGATGTCAGCATTCTATTCCAGAAAGCCTTGATAAACTCATCAGGAGACCAACTGAGGCCAGATTAAAGGAGTGCAGGCCCTGATCCTTATCAGCAACCTCACCCTTGAAAATTTCAATAAAACTCCTCATTATGTCCCCATCAGGTTGGGACACACAGTTTTGAGGGGCACTGTGTCCCTCTTCAATATCACAGTAATCCAAGTCTATGCCCCAACCAGTAACGCTGAAGAAGCAGAAGTTGAACAGTTCTATGAAGACCTACAAGACCTTTTAGAACTAACACCGAAAAAAAATGCCCTTTTCATTATAGAGGACTGGAATGCCAAAGTAGGAAGTCAAGAAACACCTGGAGTAACAGGCAAATTTGGCCTTCAAATGCGGAATGAAGCAGGGCAAAGACTATAGAGTTTTACCAAGAAAATGCACTGGTCATAGCAAACACCCTCTTCCAACAACACAAGAGAAGACTACACATGGACATCACCAGATGGTCAACACCAAAATCAGATTGATTATATTCTTTGCAGCCAAAGATGGAGAAGCTCTATACAGTCAACAAAAGCATGACCAGGAGCTGACTTCTGGAGCTCAGATCATGAACTTCTTATTACCAAATTCAGACTCAAATTGAAGAAAGTAAGGAAAACCAATAGACCATTCAGGGATGACCTAAATCAAATCCCTTATGATTATACAGTGGAAGTGAGAAATAGATTTAAGGGCCTAGATCTGATAGAGTACCTGATGAACTATGGAATGAGGTTCGTGACATTGTAAAGGAGACAGGGATCAAGATCATCCCCATGGAAAAGAAATGCAAAAAAGCGATATGGCTGTCTGGGGAGGCCTTACAAATAGCTGTGAAAAGAAGAGAGGCGAAAAGCAAAGGAGAAAAGGATAAATATAAGCATCTGAATGCAGAGCTCCAAAGAATAGCAAGAAGAGATAAAGCCTTCTTCAGCAATCAATGCAAAGAAATAGAGGAAAAGAACAGAATGGGAAAGACTAGAAATCTCTTCAAGAAAATTAGAGATATCAAGGGAACATTTCATGCAAAGATGGGCTCAATAAAGGACAGAAATGGTATGGACCTAACAGAAGCAGAAGATATTAAGAAGAGGTGGCAAGAATACACAGAAGAACTATACAAAAAAGATCTTCACGACCCTGATATTCATGATGGTGTGATCACTCATTTAGAGCCAGACATCTTGGAATGTGAAGTCAAGTGGGCCTTAGAAAACATCACTACGAACAAAGCTAGTGGAGGTGATGGAATTACAGTAGAGCTATTTCAAATCCTGAAAGATGATGCTGTGAAAGTGCTGCACTCAATATGCCAGCAAATTTGGAAAACTCAGCAGTGGCTAAAGGACTCAAAAAGGTCAGTTTTCATTCCAATCCCAAAGAAAGGCAATACCAAAGAATGCTCAAACTACTGCACAATTGCACTCATCTCACATGCTAGTAAAGTCACGTTCAAAATTCTCCAAGCCAGGCTTTAGCAATATATGAACCATGAACTTCCTGATGTTCAAGCTGGTTTTCGAAAAGGCAGAGGAACCAGAGATCAAATAGCCAACATCCGCTGGATCATGGAAAAAGCAAGAGAGTTCCAGAAAAACATCTATTTCTGCTTTATTGACTATGCCGAAGCCTTTGACTGTGTGGATCACAATAAACTGTGGAAAATTCTGAAAGAGATGGGAATACCAGATCACCTGACCTGCCTCTTGAGAAACCTGTATGCAGTTCAGGAAGCAACAGTTAGAACTGGACATGGAACAACAGACTGGTTCCAAATAGGAAAAGGAGTACGTCAAGGCTGTATATTGTCACCTTGCTTATTTAACTTATATGCAGAGTACATCATGAGAAATGCTGGACTGGAAGAAACATAAGCTGGAATCAAGATTGCCAGGAGAAATATCAATAACCTCAGATATGCAGATGACATCACCCTTATGGCAGAAAGTGAAGAGGAACTAAAAAGCCTCTTGATGAAAGTAAAAGAGGAGAGGGAAAAAGTTGGCTTAAAGCTCAACATTCAGAAAACGAATATCAAGGCATCCGGTCCCATCACTTCATGGGAAATAGATGGGGAAACAGTGGAAACAGTGTCAAACTTTATTTTTGGGGGCTCCAAAATCACTGCAGATGGTGACTGCAGCCATGAAATCAAAAGACGCTTACTCCTTGGAAGAAAAGTTATGAGCAACCTAGATAGCATATTCAAAAGCAGAGACATTACCTTGCCGACTAAAGTCCGTCTAGTCAAGGCTATGGTTTTTCCTGTGGTCATGTATGGATGTGAGAATTGGACTGTGTAGAAGGCTGAGTGCTGAAGAATTGATGCTTTTGAACTGTGGTGTTGGAGAAGACTCCTGAGAGTCCCTTGGACTGCAAGGAGATCCAACCAGTCCATTCTGAGGGAGATCAACCCTGGGATTTCTTTGGAAGTAATGATGCTAAAGCTGAAGCTCCAGTACTTTGGCCACCTCATGCAAAGAGTTGACTCATTGGAAAAGACTCTGATGTTGGGAGGGATTGGGGGCAGGAGGAGAAGGGGACAACAGAGGATGAGATGGCTGGATGGCATCACTGACTCGATGGACATGAATCTGAGTGAACTCCGGAAGTTGGTGATGGACAGGGAGGCCTGGCATGTTGTGATTCATGGGGTCCCAAAGAGTCAGACACGACTGAGTAACTGAACTGAACTGAACTGTGTCCCTCTTTGCCTGGCAAAGCAATAAAGCCATTTTTTTCTACTTCACCCAAAACTGTCTCTGAGATTCAATTTGGCACCTGTGCACAGAGGCTGGGTTTTCGGCATCATGAGGCACAATGTCTCCCCAGCTACCATAAGGGTCAGGTAACACACCAGTTAGTTACCTGGGCAGGAACTCGGCCAATCTGTTGCAGGGATCAAGCTTTCCTGCACAGCGTGCTAGTTCACCCCTCCACCCTTGAGAAACTCAGTACCTTCCTTTCCCCTGCTGATAGCCCTGAATGAATACATCCCTCTGAATCACCCAGTAAACACACTTTTACAGTGATTGCTTGCTACTCCAAGGAGAAAAAATAATCTCTTAGAGCTCATTTTAGAGCAAATTAATAACATCAACAATAATAATTACTAATAGACATTGCTATTCTTTTAAGTCAAATTATATTTTGCTATAAACCAGACCTAAAATATGACTTTCTCTTTTAGTGAAAGTCTTAATTAAAATGATGCATTTTAATATACTTTGCTATAAGATATAAATTATGTTTCTTCCATTCTTGGATTCTTCCCTTTAACCATCTTTGCCGTGCAGCATTAAGGAAGAAGAAAACTGGTGATTAATAAAGGTGTGAACAGGTGGCCACACTACTTCCAAAAGATCAGTAGTGTCATAATTTCTTAATTATTATTATACTCTGTAAAGGGTTTTAAATATGTGATGATGCATTTCTGTCTTCTACTTCTGGCACCCTCTGCTCCTGGCATTCCATTTCATTTGGAATAATAATTAATGAGAAGGGAGGTGGCGTTGTACATTTTATTCCTCTGGTTTGCGTCTCTGAAATAACCTTCCTATCACATTTGCTATGCAAATGCACCGGAGCTGCCTGTATTTTCAGCAATATGGGAGGCTGCCTCTCCGAATGACTTGAAGTACTTTTTTGGAATTAACATTTTATTCCTGAAAGCAGAATTTTCCATATGTCTTTCAAAGAAGCAGATGAAAGCTGCATAATTGCTCTGTTTTCATGAAGGTGAATGAACCAGTGAAACATTGAAAGTCTCAGACAATGGAGGGAAAAAAATCAACTTGTCTTTCCTCTGGAGCTGGTGTCTGTGAAAGGGTACTCCACATATGATTAGCTACAGAGTACCTGCTATCCCAATAACCACCCACTTGGTTGGATAAGTGTCCCGCCTGTCCAGATAAGGCCTGCGCTTGATTAAGGAAAAATCATTCCTTGTAAATACTGGCCTGGGCAGCCAATCAAATGCGGAGTCAGACTGTCTATTATAGATCTGTCAGTCTTGTCTGTTTGCTTATTAAAGTTTTTTTGGCAAACCCAGTGGGCTCCCTTTGGTATGCTAAGTAGTCCTAAAGGATGCTTACATCTTGGAGTGAAGTTACAGGCCTTTGAATGACTCTAGGAGAATGGATGGTCTTCCCCAATTTACCATTTTGTTCCAAAAGTTTGTTTGTAAGTCAGTTGCTTGGAACTGGAGAAGCATTTTTCCCATGGAAACAATGTTACAAATGATGAGAAGGTTCGCAGGCCAGTTGGTAAAAGCCTATTTAACCCAGAATATGGCTGGACTATAGGGCCCATAGCACTAGGGAGCAAGGCGCCATTAAAATAATTGTTTTTATGGGAAAATGTGCTCCCCAAGCTATTTGTGGATGCTGGGAGCAACTCCTCAGCCCTTTCTAGCCTTTGGCAGCTGGAGCTTAAACTCCTCAGTCCCTCTTTCCTTCAGCTGGAAGGTAGAAAGTCCTGGAGGGAATCAAAGAGAAGGGGCGTGGGAGGTTCAGCGGCTTCCACAGGAAAGTTCTATGATAGATTGGGTGGCCAGATGAGCAAATAAAGATTTGGAGTGTCTAGTTAAAGTCTACTTTCAGATAAACAATGAATACTTTTTCATATGTGTCCTGTGCAAGATTTGGGAAATTGTTACACTTTAAAAAGTATTTGTTATTCATCTGAATGTCAGTTTATCCTGAGTGCTATATTTTATCTCACAACCCTAGGTAAGGATCACAAGCTTGGTGTGTTGCCATGGCTGCAAGGATGCTGGAACAGAAAGGCAGGGGTTTAAGAAGGAAGAAGGGAATCTTCAGAGGTCAAGGAATGCCTCTTCAGAAGCAGTAGAATGCTGCTTTTCCATAGAAGGAAAAATTGCAGATAACTCAAGTTTATAGGATTCAGCTCAAGAATGCTTTTTATTTGATCTCTTTCTGTTGGAAATGTTTCTAAAGCATAGTACATGCTTCCTTGCCTTCTTAAAAGGATGAATATAAATTCATCTTGATGATTTCAGAGTGACATTATGACCTTGGGAAAGTTATTTAACCCTCTGTGCCTCAAATTCCTCATCTGTAAATGAAGATATTAATATTACC
Source organism: Capra hircus (assembly GCF_001704415.2). Lineage (NCBI taxonomy): Eukaryota > Metazoa > Chordata > Mammalia > Artiodactyla > Bovidae > Capra > Capra hircus. The sequence continues at coordinate 203,822 of NW_017189774.1, read as the reverse complement.
TTCCTCATTGTTTTGTTATGTGGGCTAGATCTCTTAATCTGTGTAAAGGGTTTACAATGGTGTTTTGTGGGTACTGTTTATTGTTATTTTATTGTCTTCTAATTTACCTACACCCAGCAATGCACTCAGTGGAATTTCTTGCCTGAGCAGTACATAGTCCTAGATGACTTTTTCCTTCTCTCTCTGTCTCTCAACAGTGCCATTTTCAATGCCATGGATAGACTTAGACACCATCTTACAGAGTGAAGCAAGTCAGAAAGACACATTTATCACTTCCTTTAATTTATATATTAACTGTTGCTTTTCTCTTTGTGTAAAGGCCTCAATGCTGCTAAGTTGGTGCCTTACTATGTATGACTGATCACATGAAAGCCTGAAGTTTGCTCTGGCTTCCCACAGAGTACAGAACAAGTAGAGAGATGTATAATAATTTCCCCCAACCATTTCATAATGTAAATGCTCCTCAGCTTTTATATTTTTTAAAATATTTTATAATGTAAATGTTCACTTTATAGCAGACCCCCTATAGCAGGTAGCCTTCCAAGATAACCCGTCTTCAGTGATCCCTACATTCTGATATTGAGGACTTTGTATAGTCATTCCCCTTAATTTGAGGGTGGGCTGGCCCTGATCACTCACTTATCATTTGTAGAATAGGGTTAAAGGGATTAGGTATCATTCCCAAGATTAGATCACAGAAGACCATGACTTCTGTCTTGCTAGCATTCTCTCTTGCTCAGTCACTGCATCACCCTGAGGAAAGCCAGTCGCCTGCCTTGTGGTGAGCCACCCTAGGAAGGAGCCCATGTGACAAGGAACCAAGGGAAGTCTCTGGCCATTAGTCTGGGAGGAATTGAATTCCATTAGAAACCTCTTGAATAAACTTGATCCACCGTCAGTCAAGCTTTAAAATGCCTGCAGTACTGATTGGAACTTGGTGACAGACTCTGTGCCAGAAGACCCCAGGTACGCCATGCCCTTATTCCTGGCTCACATAAACTTAGAAATAATGTGTGCTATTTTAAGACATTAACTTTTAGAGTTACTTGTTTACACAGCAATAAATATAATGTATCCCATGTATGTATATTCTACAATTAATCTTTTACTGTACTTACTTTATCACTATACTTGCTATATCCACCCATCTATCTATCCTTCTATTCATCCATCCTTCCACTCATCCATCGATTCATCTTATATGGTTTGTTGTTGTTGATGATGACTGTATACATAGCTATTTTCACTTCTAGATTTATGGCTGTGTTCCAGATGCCTGAGGGTGAACACTGACCTTTGGGTAATTAAAATAATGGAGTGTTTGATTCTTCCTAAACTCTGGGTCAAGGACTTCCCTGGTGGCTCAGTGGTAAAGATTTCACCTGCCCATGCAGGAGATGCAGGAGATATGGGTTTGATCCCTGGGTCAGGAAGATCCCCTGGAGGGGGGCATGGCAACCCTTTCCAGTCTTCTTGCCTAGAGAATCCCATGGGCAGAGGAGCCTGGTGGCTTATGGTCCATGGGGATCACAAGAGTTGGACATGACTGAAGTGACTGAGCACACACGCATGTACAAACTACGGGTCAAATACTAATAGTCTTATAACCCAGGGGCATTATCCAATAACTTACCCTTGAAAATGAGGCTTTTGCTGGCAAGCCATTTTTCCCACTCTGCCTTGTGAAACTTTATATAATCTATTCATTTATTTATTCATCTTTCAACATTCTATATTAAGATGTTCATTCTCTCATTCTGTTCCAATTACTACTACTGCATAGTAAACTACCCTAACCAACCTATGAAACAACAACCATTCATTATTTTTGCTCATGGAGTCTGTGGGTCAAGGACTTGGACAGGACACAGTGAGGATTGTTTCACATTTTCTAGGGCCTTAGCTGGGAAGACTCATATGACCAGGGAGACTTGAATAGCTGATGATGAACTGGAATTACCTGGAAGGTTCTTCACTCACACATCTAACCCCTGGGCTATGATGTCTTCAAGGGTAGATGCAGCTGGGACAGGTGACTAGAGCACCTACATGTGAACTGCAACTCATCATATGACAGTTGTTTTCTGAGAAGGAACACCCTGGGATGGAGCTTTCAAAGAAAGCAACTATTTCAAAAGAGGGAAGATCCCCTGGAGAAGGAATGGCAACCCACTCCATTATTCTTGTCTGGAGAATTCTGTGGACAGAGTCTACAATAGTCCATGGGGTTGTAAAGAGTCCGACATGACTGAGTGACTAATGCTTTCACTTTCAGGCAGAATCTACCTGGCCTTTTATGAACTGGTCTTAGAACACAGTGTCACTTCTTCCATACTCTTTAATTGTCAAAGAAGTCACAGGCCCACCCACACTTAAAGGGGGCATGGACTCCATATCTCAATGGGAAGAGCATAAAACAATTCGCAGCCATCTTTTACCACCATCGTCTTAATTTCTCTTGACAGTTTTGTTTTTTTTTTGCCCACTAGTAAGATATCTTGGAAGACTGTCTGCCAAAATGGTTCACACACCACTTTTAGACAATCACAGGAAACAACAGTTGACTCAGTAAACAATGTAATTTCCAAACTGCAGCTGTTATATGATACTTGAGAAAATCGACAGAAGTAACTGATGACTCATTTGCAAATTTAGGGGAATAAAAACTTGTTGACATTACAGAACATGTTGCCATCTCTATCTTGACTGCGAAGAAAGCCACAGCTGAAACACAGAAAACTGTTCTCCTGAATCATATTTCTATGGAACCTTAAAGTATATATGTACATAAGAGTCTTGCTATGACCTCAGGCTTCTCTTTTCAATCCTAAATCTGCTCACTCAATGGCTTGACCCACATCCACTTATTCAAGTAGTCCCTTCAAAAACATTTGTTGTAGAGAACAGAATTGTGGTTGCCAAGGAGGAGAGGAGTGGGGGAGGGATGGAGTGGGAGTTTTGGGGTTAACAGATGCAAACTATTATATAGACAATGTGTAACCAACAATGTCCTACTGTATAGCACAGGGAGCTATATTCAATATTCTGTAATAAACCATAAGGGAAAAGAATATGAAAAAGAATGTATACACACACACGTAGGTATATGTGTGTGTATATATATATCTGAATCACTTTGGTATATGCACAAATTAACATTGTAAATATACTGTGAAAGTAAAAGTTGCTCAGTCGTGTCTGACTCTTTGTTATCCCATGGACTAAACAGTCCCTGGAATTCTCCAAGCAGAATACTGGAGTGGGTAGCCATTCCCTTCTCCAGGGGATTTTCCCAACACAGGGATCGAACCCTGGTCTCCTGTATTGCAGGCGGATTCTTTACCAGCTGAGCCACCAGAGAAGCCCACTATACTTTATAAGTCCAATACAAACAGAAAGGCAGTGGACAAGTAAAATATCTGATACATACAATGAAAATATATACTGAGTATGAAGGAAAAGGCCAGGACATTCTAAGAGATAATGGGGAGACCTGCTTAAATAAGATGGTCAAAGAAGTCTTTTCTGGGGTGAAGACATTGAAGGTGAGCTCTGAAGGATTAGAGTAAAAGGGTCAAGTGAAAAGTGGAAGAGAGACAGAGTAGACAAATTCTCATAGGTCCTTTATAATGGACAAAAGATAATGGTACTGAATGAAGTATAAGCTAGGGTAAGAAGTTTGCAAGGTTTTAAGTAAGAAACAGACTATTTCTTTCCATATCAGTAAACAAGGATGTCAGTCATGAAGGATTATAGCTTTCCAAAGTGAGCCGGTGAGCCTGAGAAAACTCAAGAAAGAATAGAGTATCTGTCATCTAGCAGCCATCAGAGTGCAGCCACTCCCTATGGAGAGCCCTGAGGAAACTCAGGATGTGAAAACATAAGAAACTGGCCCCAGATAGCTGAGGTGCATATCAAAGGAATGATTTCAGTGAGCCTAGACTCTTACACAACTTTTCTTTAATTAACAATAATCTTTTGACATTCAGACTACCTGCCCTTTGTTGCAAAAGTCCTATATATCCTAGCTCTCCCCCTGCCTTCTCAAAGCAGTTTCTCAGAGACCCAAAACACTGTCTCCTAAGGTGCAGTCTTCATTTTGCCCCAAATAAAACTGAACTTGCAGTTCTCACATTGTGCATAGTTTTCAACATAAGCAAGGGAGTGATATAATCTGATTTCTATGTTTCAGTGATCACTGTCTGCAATATGCATAATAGAGTAGAAGCAGTAAGGGTGAACACATTGCTTGCCTCTTCACTTTTAATGAGGTCTTTTCATATGGCTCAGACAGTAAAGAATCTTCCCGCAAAGCAGGAGACCCAGGTTCAATCCCTGGGTCGGGAAGATCCCCTGGAGAGGGGAATGGATACCCACTCCACTATTCTTGCCTGTAGAAATCCATGGACAGAGGATCTTGGTGGGCTACATACTATGGGGTCGCAAAGAGTCAGACATGACTGAGTGACTTACACTTTCACTTCACTTTTCATAAAAATCAGCTGTTTACTATGTTCCAACATCTTTTCCTTGATTGTTTAGTGCTTTTTGTGTCCCGTTTTTAATTATTTTGAATTCTCAGTCTATGAAGATACACTCCAATATTAATTTCTAAAAGCTTTATTATTTGCCTTCACATTTAACTCTATGACACACTAATAATTGCCTTCTGTGCATAAATGAGAGATAGGCCCAATTTTTTCTTTTCAAATATGTATCACATTGATCCAACACCATTTATTGGAAAAGCTGTCCATTCTCCAGTGCTCTATAGAGCCACTTTTTACAGAAAACAACTGTCCAAATATAAGTGGGTCTATTTCTAGGCTTTCTATTCTGATCACTTCATTTCTGTATGTGTTCATGCAACACTGTCTTAACAACTGTAGTTTTTATAACACGTCTTGATATATAATATAGAAAATCCCCCCATATTGTTCTTTTCAATTCATATTCTTCGCCCTATGCATTTTCATATGCATTTAGAATCACCATGCCAGGTTCTACACCTCCTCCCCACACACAACCCTTTGTTGAATGGAATTGGCACTGAATCTACAGATTGTTTTGGAGAATTAATTAGTACATTTGTAATGCAGAATCTTTCATTCCATGAACGTGGAATATCTCCCCATCTGTTTCCATATTCTTCAATTTATCTCAATATTATTTTACAATTATCTGCACAGATGACGTCTATGTTTTTGTCAGATTATTCCTACCTTTTGTATAACTTTAATGATTTTTTGGAGAGTTATGTTTTATTTGGAGGGAATTTTTAGGAACTTCAAGCCTGGGAGCATTTCAAGTTACCTTGAGAGAACTGCTCCAAGGAGGCGAGCAGGGAGCTGGGATATATAGGAGTTTGCAACAAAGGACAAGTAGTCTGAACATCAAAAGATTATTGTAAACTAAAGGGAAATCAGATATCCCAAGTTAAGGAATTTAGTGCTTTACTATGTATGGGAAGATGCAAGAGTTTAGGCTCACTGAAATCATTCCTTTGATATGTACCTCAGCTATCTGGGGCCAGTATCCTGTGTTTTCCCCAATGAAGGGGGCCTCAGCTACCTTTGGGGACTAAAAATTTTGTCTCACATTGGGATCACCTGAGGATTGTTTAAAAAAAAATTCTCATGCCTGGCACTGACTTCTAGGCTTTCTGATTAAATTAATTTGGAGAGGATATGCTCTGCTCACTATTCCAGATCATTAGCTCATTTATACCTTGAAGTCTTTGCACTTGCTGGGTCATCTGACTGTAATACTTTCCCCAGATCTTCACAGGGCTGGCTCCATTGCCAAATTCTCTGTTCTGCTCAAAAGCCATATCTTCATAGACACTTTCCTTGACCACTCTCTCCAAAAATGGCGCCTCTACCATCAGCCTCACTTACTGTGTCACTCACTGACCCCTCACCCTGATTCATTTTGTTTCATGGTGCTTATCAACCTAGGATATTATATAGCTGTGTTTTTTTACCTGTCTCCTGACTAGACTGCAGGCTCCTTGAGGGCAGGATCTTTGCCCAATTTGTATCCCCTGTACCAGGTTGGGTAACTAGCTTCTAGAAAGCTATAACATATGCCACCCTGATGCCTGCTTCAGTGGGGATTTATCACCATTACTGCCATGTTATTTATGCATACCCTTGAATGTCATGCAAACTACAGGATGAGATTATAAATTAGTGCTCTGTGCCTGGGGTTAATGGATGTTCCTGATCTCCCTCCATCAATCCTCCTATCCTTCATCCCAGCACTCAGAGTCCCACTCATCCTCCCTTTGGCCTTCAGGCCAAACATTTCTCTAAAGGATATTGATGTAGATCAGAGTTCCTTTAGGAGTCATGGAAGTGAAAGTCACTCAGTCATGTCTGACTCTTTGTGACCCCGTGAACTATACAATCCATGGAAATTTCCAGGCCAGAATACTGGAATGGGTAGCCTTCTCCAGGGGATCTTCACAACCCAGGAACTGAACCCAGGTCTCCCGCATTGTAGGCAGATTCTTTAGCAGCTGAGCCACCAGGGAAGGCCATAGGAGTCATATCCATAACTAACTGTTGACATGCAACCTGATTAAATTCTGAGTAATTGAGCAATTCCAGTCTAGGATCTCTTCTTCCAGTGCCTGCATGCTAGATGTTTTTCCTACAAAAGACAGCCACAGCCCTTGGCTAAGATCTGCTTAGTGGAATGTAATTTTTATTGCATCCCCAGCCCCTGCTTGAGGAGGGCAGGATACATGTCAGTTCTCCTAACTACCATGACACCATACACGATTTCTCATGTTTAGGAGATGAGGCAAGTTATATAGCTTTTTTTCAATTGTCATGTCAGGAACTAAAAGAAAACATTTACTGAGCATCTTGTCTGTGCCAGGCATTGTGCCAGATGATTTTACACATGTTATTCATCTACTTTTCAAAACCAACTGGAAGTTTGAAGTTCATTTCACAGGTGAAATAACTTGCTGCAAGTTTCCCAGCTAAGAAGTAGTTTCTCAACTTGGATCTAGTATAATTAGGTTCTAATGAATATTTTTGACTGATTGACAGAGGTGTGGAGGTGGGATGAGAGTCTAGGCCCAACCAGCCCCTAACCTCAGACTCTGTTCAGCTAGAGAAATGTTTGGAGAAACCCCAGGGTCATGGGGCAATGGCATGAAGGAGGCCTATGATCATTTACATTGTCCATCCAAAGAAATCATGAGGCCCTAACTTGGCAATAATTATACATTTTTGGCAAAGGTTGATTGAGAAAATATAGAATGACAATAAACTACTTCAGACTCAGTTTTATTTTGAAACAAATGTATGTTTTATTTATTATAATAGTACCATAGACAGTTGAAAATGTGTGATATGCATGTAATAGTGATCAAATTATTAATAGCCTTCACTTATACTGACTCTTGGGTACATATGATTGTTTATCTCTATTATATGGATGAGGGAACTGGCATGGCAAAGTGAGGAACCTGCTAAAATAACAGAACTGAGATTGAACTCAGGGGTTCAGTTTCAAGGCCATGCTCTTGACCACCTAGTATAGTACCTTTATGAAGCACATATGTGATGTATTCAGTCCAGGAGTGATGCCCACTTTCCATGCTGAACCCTCTGCATTAACACCAAAGACCCACAGTTTTGTAGGCTGGGAAACAGTGGTCTCAAGTCCAGGCCAATGAATCTTCTTCCTTTGTGCATCTCCAGTCACCACCCTCTGTCACTTCCTCTGGGCCCAGCACAGTATCAGGCACACACACAGTATGTGCCAATGTGTGGGGGACGATGCACAAGGGGATAGAGTCATGAATGACAGGCATGAGCTCAGTCAAGTAATCCTTTCTGGCTAGGAAGTGTGGGACCATCCTCAGCAACCTTAGCCATCTCAGCTAGAAGCTGCCTGGAAATCAGCTGGCTGCAGTCTCAGCAGAATTTGGAGATCCATGGGTGAAGTCCAAGGTCTGGGCTCTGCACTTTATTTCCAATCTTCTCTTACACCAGCGTCTCCCCTTGGAGCCTGCAGGGGTCTACGTTGCACTTGAGTTGTGTTTGAAAGCATGGGTGATTCAAGTGGCCTTTCTCCAAGCTTCTGCACTTCTAATCTGCCTCGTTTAAGGGGAAGAATGATGTCTCCTAACCAATCATGAAAAGTAGGGGAAGAGGGCAGGGCAGTGGGACCCATGCCCCTGACTCTTCTGGTTTGGGGAATATAATCTTCTATAATATGAAATTTATCCTCTTAAAATGCTCATTGAACAGTACATTATTGTCTTCCATGGCATGATGGTGGACAGCTGATCCAGAGTTTTGTTATACTGCATGACTGAAACTCTGTTGCACAACAACCCATTTCCTATCCCCCAAGCTCTACTCCCCCAAGTGGAATGGCACCCACCATTCTACTTTCTACTTCTGTGAGTTTGACTACTTTAAGTCCCTCATAGAAGTAGAATCATGCAGTATTTGTCCTTCTGTGACTGAATTGCTTCACTCAACATGATGTGTACTGTGCTAAGTCACTTCAGTCATGTCTGACTCTTTTGCAGCCTGATGGAGTCTAGCCCACCAGGCTCTTCTGTTCACAGGATTTCCCAGGAAAGAATACTGGAGTAGGGTGCCCCTTCCTCCTCCAAGGGATCTTCCTCACCCAGGAGTCAAACACGCATCTCTTGTATCTCTTGCTTTGGCAGGCATGTTCTTTACCACTAGTGCCACCTGGGAAGCCCCATTTCACTCAGCATAATGGCCTTCAATTTCATCCATGTTGTCACATATGATAGGCTTTTCTTTTTTAAGGCTGAACAATATTCCATTTTATGTATAGACCATTTTTAAAAATCCATTCATCAATTGCTAGATATTTAAGTTGTTTCCACCTCTTGGCTATTGCGAATAATGCTGCAGTGGACATGGGAGCATAAATAACTCTCTGAGATCCTGTGTTGAATTATTTTGGCTATATACCCAGTAGCGGCATTGCTGGCTCCCATGACAATTTATTTCTCATTATGAAGGGAGTCTCCATACTATTTTCTATAATGGCTGTACAAATTTACATTCTTAGCAACCATGTATAAAGTTTCTAATTTTCCACATCCTTGCCAACTCTTGTTATTTTCTGGGTTTTTGAGTTTATTTCTTGATTTTTAAAATAATGACCCTAGTGCTAGTGGTAAAGAATGTGTCTGCCAATGCAGTAGACATAGGAGATGTGGATTTGATCCCTGGGTTGGGAAGATCATCTGGAGAAGGGCATGACAACCCACTCCAGGATTCTCACCTGGAAAAATTTCATGGGCAGAGGAGCCTAGTGGGCAACAGTCCATGCTGTCGCAGAGTCAGACATGACTGAGCACCTGAACATAGCACAAAATAATGACCATACTAGGAAGTGTGGTTTAGTCTTATTATTATTATTATTATTTGCCTACTGCATTTTTGCGTATTGCAGGAGTGGGGCAAGATCCTTAGAGGAAAGAGAGACAAAGTACCAGTGGGGACACCACATGATTTCATGGCTTTCTTGCCTTTGAAAGGGATTTGTATTCACCTTTCTGCCTTCCCAGTGTGAAGCATATTTATTTGTACTGTGGCCTTATTCCTGATAAGGAATAGAATAAGAATCAATTGCCCTTTGGAGATTCATGCACTTATGGGAACTGGTCTCTCTGATGAGAGAAAGCTGTGCTGAGGGTTGGAAAAAACTGACCCAACCTGCCTCAGAGATTGCTCTCTGATGACTGATATTGGATTGTCTTTTCAGTTAAATGGGCCTCCTCCTGTTGGTGAGAAATGGTGACAATAGTGTTTCACAAACCAGGTTCAAGGGTCCAGCAACTGAAATGGGCTCTTTCCTTTTCTTTCATGTGAAAAGTCAACCACCCCTGTGAATGCGCCTCTCTGACTACAAACCATAAATGAAGAAGCTGAAAGACTGATTCATCCAGCACTCCCAAGAACACTGTCACTGGTCAGAATTGAAATGCCCGCTAGAGACAATACTATCAATGGTTACCACTGCCAAGCCCACTGTCATAGTGCTTCAGCTCTAGACACTGGGGGCAGGGAGTTGGGGGAGAGGGACAACAAAATCTATTCTCTTCCTAATTTCAGACGTTCCTGCTCAACTCATTAAGAGAAATGCTGAAATAGAAGCAGACATGGGAATTCTAGTATGAGCTAGTGCTTTTGTGCCAGGAGCCACATAAGAAGCAGGACCCTCAAGCTCCTCCTTCACCTTGGAAGAGGCTTAGTGGAGGACACAGTGCAGAGGGAGCTGCTCCAGGGGAAGTGTCTGACAGGTGCAAACTGTGCATTTCTGTAATTGGGTCACTTTCAACTCACAACAGAGAATAGAGAACATGGCTTCTGTTCTGCATGGCGGGTGAGAACTTCAATCTGTTAGAAAATGAAAAGTATAAAAGGAGTAGCTGTGGTGCCTTGAATATCATCCTCAAGAGTGTGTGGTCATTAGAGTCTGAAATCTGCTTTCTCCTATCCCAAAGGCTGTCAGGATGGATGGTGAGAAATGGGCTTTTCAAAAAGGGCAAAACACTTCCATGTGGCTTGAACTGCACATGGGTGAGTCCAGGGCAGTTTCATCGGGTTCCCCACAGCCTTGATGCTTTTGGAGTCTGACTTGCTTATTTTGCTCATTCCCTTTCCTCATGTTAAAATGTGTGAGTATTGAGGTGAAATTTCATCCAGATGTAGCAGAATTATTTAGCATAATAAAAAGGTCTAAGGGCCTTGTGACATAGTGATAATTGACAAAACCTTCACTAGCCCCTTTTTTCTGACTCAGAAGCAGAGCCACCACTGCTTTGGCTTCATTTCCAAAGTTTGAAGTCCAGAGTCTTCAAGGCGCACAACTCTGGCAGGAGGTTCATATTGTCCTCTTGTAGAGCTGCCCTGGGTTTCAAGATATGGGTTCAATCGGTGAGGGAAGAAACAATTTCCAGATACATCAGGAGGCCCCAACACCTGGTGTCCTGGTTTTGCATGCCTGCCAGATTGGGGAAAACAATAGAATGGGAAAGACTAGAGATCTCTTTATTTATTTTTTTAATATAAATTTATTTGTTTTAATTGGAGGTTAATTACTTTACAGTATTGTATTGGTTTTACCATACATCAACATGAATCTGCCACAGCTATACATGTGTTCCCCATCCTGAACCCCCCTCCCTCCTCCCTCCCCGTACCATCCCTCTGGGTTGTCCCAGTGCACCAACCCCAAGCATCCAGTACTATGCATGGAACCTGGACTGGTGATTCGTTTCATATATGATATTGTACATGTTTCAGTGCCATTCTCCCAAATCATCCCACCCTCTCCCTCTCCCACAGAGTCCAAAAGTCTGTTCTATACATCTGTGTCTCTTTTGCTATTTTGCATACAGGGTTATCGTTACCATCTTTTTAAATTCCATATATGTGCGTTAGTATACTGTATTGGTGTTTTTCTTTCTTTAAAAGAATTGGAGATACCAAGTGAATATTTCATGCAAAGATAGGCACAATAAAGGACAAAAACAGCAAGGACCTAACAGAAGCAGATGAGATTAAGAAGAGGTGGCAAGAATACACAGATGAACTGTACAAAAAGCTCTTAATGACCAAGATAACCATAATTGTGTGGTCACTCACCTAGAGCTGACATCCTGTAGTGTGAAGTCAAGTGGGCCTTAGGAAGCATTACTGCAAACAAAACTAGTAGAGGTAATAGAACTCCAACCAAGCTATTGCAAATCCTAAAACATGATGCTGTGCAAGTGCTGCACTCAATATGCCAGCAAATTTGGAAAACTCAGCAGTGGCCACAGGACTGGAAAAGGTCAGTTTTCATTCCAATCCCAAAGAAAGGCAATGCCAAAGAATTTTCAGATTGACACACAATTGCACTCATTTTACATGCTAGCAAAGTAAGGGTCAAGTCCTTCAAGCTAGGCTTCAGCAATATGTAAAATGAGAACTTCAAGATATGCAAGCTGGATTTAGTAAAAGTCAGAGGAACCAGAGATCAAACTGCCAACATCCATTGGATCATAGAAAAAGCAAGGGAATTCCAGAAAAACACCTACTTCTGCTTCATTGATTCCACTAAAGCCTTTGACTGTGTGGATCATAACAAGCTACGGAAAATTCTTAACGAGATGAGAATACCAGACCACCTTACCTGCCTCCTGAGAAACCTGTATGCAGGTCAAGAAGCAACAGTTAGAACTGGACATGGAACAATGGACTGGTTCCAAATTGGGAAAAGTATGTCAAGGCTCTATATTGTCACTCTGCTTATTTAACTTATATGCAGAGTACATCATATGAAATACTGGGCTGGATCACTCACAAGCTGGGATCAAGTTTGTCAGGAGAAATAACAACCTCAGATATGCAGATGATACCACTTTAATGGCAGAAAGTAAAGAGGAACTAAAGAGCCTGTTGATGAAAATGAAAGAGGAGAGTGAAAAAGCTGGCTTAAACTCAGCATTCAAAAAACTAAGATCATGGCATCCAGTCCCATCACTTACTGCAAATACAAAGGGAAAAAGTGGAAACAGTGACTGATTTTATTTTCTGGACTCCAAAATCACTGCAGATGGCGATTGCAGCCATAAAATTAAAAGACGTTTGCTCCTTGAAAAGAAAGCTATGACAAACCTAGGCAGTGTGTTAAAAAGCAGAGACATCACTTTGCTGACAAAGGTCTATCTAGTCAAAGCTATGGTTTTTCCAATAGTCATATATGAATATGAGAATTAGACCATAAAGAAGACTGAGCACTGAAGGATTGATGCTTTCGATTTGTGGTTCTGGAGAAGACTCTCGAGAGTCCCTTGGACAGCAAAGAGATCAAGCCAGTCAATACTAAAGTAAATTAACCCTGAATATTCATTGGAAGGACTGATGTTGAGGTTGAACCTCCAATAATTTAGTAACCTTTTGTGAAGAGCCGACTCACTGGAAAATACCCTGATGCTGGGAACGACTGAGGGCAGGAGGAAAAGATGGTGATGGAGTATGAGATGGTTGGATAGCATCACCCATTCAATGGACATGAGTTCAAGCAAACTCCAGGAAATAGTGAAGGAAATGACACGCTGCAGTCAATGCTGTTGCAACTTACCGACTGAACAACAAAAACAACAACCACAGGCATAACAGAAGGAAAGGTTTGTGTACTTGAAGACTTAGCAATAGGAGCCATCTATAATGAAACACTAAGTGTCCATCAATGTATACAAAGGATAATACACCAAGATCAAGTGGAGTTTGTACCAGGAATGCAGGGTTGGTTACACATTTGAAAATCAATATAATTCATGTCATTAACAAGCTATAAATTAAATGAGTATGATCATATCAATAGATGCAGAAAGAGTATTTGACAATGTACAATGCACATTCCTTGGGCATCCCTGGTGGCTCAGTGGTAATGAATGTGCCTGCCAATGCAGGAGAGGGAGGTTTGATCCCAGGGTCAGAATGATCCCCTAGAGAAGGAAGTAGCAATCCACTCCAGTATTCTTGCCTGGTAAATCCCATGGACAGAGGAGCCTGGTGGTCTGCAGACCAGGGGGTCAAAAAAGAATCAACCATGACTAAGCAACAAACAAACATTCCTCACAGAAACTCTTAAGAACCCAGAAATAGATGAGAAAATTCTCAGCCTAAACAAAGCAAAACAAAAAGCCTAGACACTAGAGCTGAATTATAAAGGTTTTAGGCAATAAAATCTCTCCCAAATGTTAAGTGTATTCCACACAAGAGAGAGGAGAAATTTTTAATACTCATTCAATAGAGCAATTTTCTATTTATAATTCAAAAAATAAAGAAAATAATAATGTCCAGAAAATAAACATAGTATAAAATCTATTGATCATTTTATATCTAGTTATAATCTGTAAAAGTGTAAGGAAATTTTAAGAAAAAAATAACTGCAAAAGATACAGTTTAAGCAGCCCCAATTAATGTAATTTTATTTTCTTTGTTCCATAGTCTCAAAATAACTAACAATTAGTGAATTTCACTATAAAGCATATTTTTATGTCAGAGAGTGTTTTGCCTATGTTCTCCTCTAGGAGTTTTTTAGTTTCTAGTCTTATGTTTAGATCTTTAATCCATTTTGAGTTTATTTTTGTGTGTGGTGTTAGAAAGTGATCTAGTTTCATTCTTTTACAAGTGGTTGACCAGTTTTCCCAGCACAACTTGTTAAAGATATTGTCTTTGCTCCATTGTATATTCTTGCCTCCTTTGTCGAAGATAAGGTGTCCATAGGTGTGTAGATTTATCTCTGGGCTTTCTATTTTGTTACATTGATCTATATTTCTGTCTTTGTGCCAGTACCATACTGTCTTGATGACTGTGGCTTTGTAGTAGAGCCTAAAGTCAGGCAAGTTGATTCCTCTCTGACATAAATCACAGCAGGATCCTCTATGATCCACCTCCCAGAATATTGGAAATAAAAGCAAAAATAAACAAATGGGATCTAATTAAAATTAAAATCTTCTGCACAACAAAGGAAACTATAAGCAAGGTGAGAAGATAGCCTTCGGAATGGGAGAAAATAATAGCAAATGAAGCAACTGACAAACAACTAATTGTAAAATATACAAGCAACTTATGCAGCTCAATTCCAGAAAAATAAATGACCCAATCAAAAAATGGGCCAAAGAACTAAATAGACATTTCTCCAAAGAAGACATACGGATGGCTAACAAACACATGAAAAGATGCTCAACATCACTTATTATCAGAGAAATGCAAATCAAGACCACAATGAGGTACCATTTCACACCAGTCAGAATGGCTGTGATCCAAAAGTCTGCAAGCAATAAATGCTGGAGAGGGTGTGGAGAAAAGGGAACCCTCTTACACTGTTGGTGGGAATGCAAACTAGTACAGCCACTATGGAGAACAGTGTGGAGATTCCTTAAAAAATTGCAAATAGAACTGCCTTATGACCCAGCAATCCCACTGCTGTGCATACACACTGAGGAAACCAGAATTGAAAGAGACACGTGTACCCCAATGTTTATTGCAGCACTGTTTATAATAGCCAGGACATGGAAACAACCTAGATATCCATCAGCAGACGAATGGATAAGAAAGCTGTGGTACATATACACAACGGAGTATTACTCAGCCATTAAAAAGAATACATTTGAATCAGTTCTGATGAGATGGATGAAACTGGAGCCGATTATACAGAGTGAAGTAAGCCAGAAAGTATACCAATACAGTATACTAACACATATATATGGAATTTAGAAAGATGGTAATGATAACCCTGTATGCGAGACAGCAAAAGAGACACAGATGTAAAGAACAGACTTTTGGACTCTGAGGGAGAGGGAGAGGGTGGGATGATTAGGGAGAATGGCATTGAAACATGTATACTATCATGTAAGAAACGAATCACCAGTCTATGTTCAATACAGGATAGAGGATGCTTGGGGCTGGTGCATGGGGATGATCCAGAGAGATGATATGGGGTGGGAGGTGGGAGCGGGGGTTCAGGGTTGGGAACTCATGTACACCCATGGCTGATTCATGTCAATGTATGGCAAAACCAATACAGTATTGTGAAGTAAAATATAGTAAAAATAAAAATTAAAAAAAGAAAGAAACAATGAAATATTAAACACTCAAAAAAAATAAAGCATATTTTTCAAAATCAGCAAGATATTTATGTCCAAATATAAGAAGATGTTTTACTTTTCAAGCTCAAAAACTTTGTACCTTGCAGTGAATACTTTGTTTCACTGATTTAGACATAAATAAAAGCACATTGTATGTCTTTACCTTGACAATTTTTATGGTATCACTGTGTATTTAGAATCAACTGTTTGAACGTGGGCTGTGTCTGAGTATCTTCCCTCACAGACTGCAGGCTGTGCAAGAAGTGGTCTCAAGGCCTTTCAAACCATTAAGGATGCTCTGTGGAATGGAGCAGTGGTAACCATGGTGGCCTGTGTTGATGGCAACTATCTAACAGGGACTTCTCTTAACTAACTCCCTCATAGAAGATAATGAATTTTTAAAGATAACTACTAAAACTGTGGTTGTATGAAATTGTATATATATATGGAATGCGGAATGAAGCAGGGCAAAGACTAATAAAGTTTTGCCAAGAAAATGCACTGGTCATAGCAAACACCCTCTTCCAACAACACAAGAAAAGACTCTACACATGGACATCACCAGATGATCAACACCGAAATCAGATTGATTATATCCTCTGCAGCCAAAGATGGAGAAGCTCTATACAGTCAACAAAAACAAGACCAGGAACTGACTGTGGCTCAGATCATGAACTCCTTATTTCCAAATTCAGACTCAAATTGAAGAAAGCAGGGAAAACTGCTAGACCATTCAGGTATGACCTAAATCAAATCCCTTATGATTATACAGTGGAAGTGAGAAATAGATTTAAGGGCCAAGATCTGATAGAGTGCCTGATGAACTATGGAATGAGGTTCGTGACATTGTACAGGAGACAGGGATCAAGATCATCCCCATGGAAAAGAAATGCAAAAAAGCAAAATGGCTGTCTGGGGAGGCCTTACAAATAGCTGTGAAAAGAAGAGAGGCGAAAAGCAAAGGAGAAAAGGAAAGATATAAGCATCTGAATGCAGAGCTCCAAAGAATAGCAAGAAGAGATAAGAAAGCCTTCTTCAGCAATCAATGCAAAGAAATAGAGGAAAAGAACAGAATGGTAAAGACTAGATATCTCTTCAAGAAAATTAGAGATACCAAGGGAATATTTCATGCAAAGATGGGCTCGATAAAGGACAGAAATTGTATGGACCTAACAGAAGCAGAAGACATTAAGAAGAGGTGGCAAGAATACACAGAAGGACTGTACAAAAAAGAGCTTCACGACCCAGATAATCATGATGGTGTGATGACTCATCTAAAGCCAGACATCCTGGAATGTGAAGTCAAGTGGGCCTTAGAAAGCATCACTATGAACAAAGCTAGTGGAGGTGATGGCATTCCAGGTGAGCTGTTTCAAATCCTGAAAGATGATGCTGTGAAAGTGATGTACTCAATATGCCAGCAAATTTGGAAAACTCAGCAGTGGCCACAGGACTGGAAAAGGTCAGTTTTTATTCCAGTCCCAAAGAAAGGCAATGCCAAAGATTGCTCAAACTACCGCACAATTGCACTCATCTCACATGCTAGTAAAGTCATGCTCAAAATTCTCCAAGCCAGGCTTTAGCAGTATGTGAACTGTGAACTTCCTGATGTTCAAGCTGGTTTTAGAAAAGGCAGAGGAACCAGAGGTCAAATTGCCAACATCCGCTGGATCATGGAAAAAGCAAGAGAGTTCCAGAAAAACATCTATTTCTGCCTTATTGACTATGCCAAAGCAGTTGATTGTATGGATCACAATCAACTGTGGAAAATTCTGAAAGAGATGGGAATACCAGACCACCTGACCTGCCTCTTGAGAAATCTGTATGCAGTTCAGGAAGCAACAGTTAGAACTGGACATGGAATAACAGACTGGTTCCAAATAGGAAAAAAAGTACATCAAGGCTATATATTGTCACCCTGCTTATTTAACTTATATGCAGAGTACATCATGAGAAATGCCAGGCTGGAGGAAACACAAGCTGGAATCAAGATTGCCAGGAGAAATATCAATAACCTCAGATATGCAGATGACATTACCCTTATGGCAGAAAGTGAAGAGGAACTAAAAAGCCTCTTGTTGAAAGTGAAAGAGGAGAGCGAAAAAGTTGGCTTAAAGCTCAACATTCAGAAAATGAAGATCATGGCATCTGGTCCCATCACTTCATGGGAAAAAGATGGGGAAACAGTGGAAACAGCATCAGACTTTATTTTTGGGGGCTCCAAAATCACTGCAGGTGGTGACTGCAGCCATGAAATTAAAAGACACTTAGCCCTTGGAAGAAAAGTTATGAGCAACCTAGATAGTATATTCAAAAGCAGAGACATTACTGTGCCAACTAAGGTCCATCTAGTCAAGGTTATAGTTTTTCCAGTAGTCATGTATGAATGTGAGAGTTGGGCTGTGAAAAAGGCTGAGCGCTGAAGAATTGATGCTTTTGAACTCTGGTGTTGGAGAATCCCTTGGACTGCAAGGAGATCCAACCAGTCCATTCTGAAGGAGATCAGCCCTGGGATTTCTTTGGAAGTAATGATGCTAAAGCTGAAACTCCAGTACTTTGGCCACCTCATGCAAAGAATTGACTCATTGGAAAAGACTTTGATGCTGGGAGGGATTGGGGGCAGGAGGAGAAGGGGAGGACAGAGAATGAGATGGCTGGATGGCGTCACTGATTCGATGGACGTCAATCTGAGTGAACTCCAGGAGTTGGTGATGGAAAGGGAGGCCTGGCATGCTGCGATTCATGGGGTCTCAAAGAGTCGGACATGACTGAATGACTGAACTGAACTGATACTTATATTATATATTTATATATATATATATACACACACACATATATATACTAAAATTTTGTACCTTGTGAATAATATATAAAATATTAAAAGGACATAAATGACAACAACCTTTAAAACTTAAACCGACAAAATTTGGTTTTGCAGAGGAAAAGTATTTAATTGCTGACATTATTTTTGAAGAGTGGAGTATGGAGATGGTAATTAAAACAGAAACACCTTTGATTTGGTTTTATTCTTGTAATAAAACTCTTCGTGGGCAAGGGACCCCAGTATTGCCTGCACTGGATGTGGACCACTCCCCCTGCCCCACCTGTGGGAGTCTACTGCTTCATTCTAAATTTCTTAACTAAAAAGGGCCTAATCAATGTTGACTTTGTGACCTCCAAAAATGCCACTATTTTCCTTCCTTTCTTCCCTCCTTCCTCCCTTCTCTGTCTTTCTTTTTCTTTCTTATTATGCAATTGTTAAAGTTTATCTTCCACTTATAGTTATTACAAAATACTGGCTCACCTTCCCATGTTGCAGAATACATCCTTGAGCTCATCTTACATCTAACATTTTGTGCCTGCCACTCCCTTACCTTTATATTGCCCCTCCTCCTCCTCCCCGCTGGTAACCAGTAGATTGTTATCTTTATCTCTGAATATCCATTTTTGTTATATTTTCTACTCTATTGTATTTTTAGGTTCTATGAGTGATATCATAGAGTATTTGCCTTTCTCTAAGTTACTCTACTTAGTATTATACCCTCCATGTTGTTTCAAATGGCATTATTTCATTATTTTTATGGCTGAGTAGTATTCCATAGGTCTTTCTTGGTGGCTCAGTGGCAAAGAATCTGCCTGTCAAGAAGGAGGTGTGGGTTCAATCCCTAGGTAAGGAAGATCCCTTGGAGAAGGAAATGACAACCCACTGGAGTATTCTTCCCTGGAAAATTCCATGGACGGAGGAGCCTGGATGGGGGTCACAAAGATTGGGACATAACTTAGTGACTGAACAACAAAGAGTGCCCCGTAGTACATATATACCATGTCTTTATCCGTTCATATATCATATGATAAACATTTAGGTTGCTTCCAAGTGTTGGTGAATGGTGTGCTTCAAGGAACATTGGGGTACATGTATCTTTTGAATTAATGTTGTGGGTTTTTAAAAAATATATAACCAAAGTGAAATCGCTAGGTCATGTGCTGTTCTATTTTTAGTGTTTTAAGAAATCTCCATACTTAAAACCACCATTATTTTACCCCTAAGGACTATCTTTCAGTAAGCAAGATTGAGTTTTTGAGGCTGTTAGTTGTCGACATCATATCTTGAGGTGTAATAAACACTACTATGAGGTAGGTGCCCTAGGGGCAACTACTTCGTATGCCTTTTTAGGAAATGGCACTGCCGCCTCACACATGACACGGCTCCCCAGCTAAGTTCCCACCTCTGCACTCTCACACAGGAGCACCAAGTCCTCTGCCTCTTCTCCCATAGGAAGTATATCTTTGGGGCTCAGTCTGGACCCAGTTCTTCCCCCTACTTTCTGGCTAACTGGACTTTCTGGTCCCATCTCCAACTCCACAGGACCCATCTCTCTCCCTTTTCACACACATACCTTCCCTGCCCTCTCTGCGCCACACTATCTATCAAAGAGCTCAGAGACATACATAATTTAACAGCAGGTTGATTTTATTTACTTTTCATTATTAATGCATGCTGTTGGTATAAGTTTCAATGTCTGTACTGTTGGCCATTTCTTAACGGTGAGACACCTACAGATTTCTGAGGTCTTTAGCCATGCTCTGAGGTCCCCGGCTGCCCACTGGGCCAGCTGGATTGGCAGGGGTCTCCATGATCTCTGGGACCTCCTCCAGTTTGTTCTGATTCAGCTTTCATTCATCTTGGAACACTGGCTACAGAGCTTTGAACCTCTGATTTTCTTAAGTTTCTTTGAGGTGGCAGTTTTTTGAGAAGCTTTGTTGGCCACCTTTTCTTGAATGTGCTTATTCACCTTCATGGTTGTCCTAGTCACCTGGAGAAAACAAGAGAGGGAGCACAGAATGGCATTGGTTTAGGGAAGAGGGTGAAAATGGATGGGAACAACAGCTTCAGGAGGAGAGGTGTGGGCAGAGAAGAGGTATGTGCCAGGCAAGGGCAGGGGAGGGGGTCTTATGGGGTGGTGTCAATGGGCAAGAGGAGCTTGGGTGGGTTCAGCTCACCCTGACACTTCCTTTGGACTTCAGTTGGCAGGAGGTCTTCATCTTTTTGTCCTGGGTATCTGGAGTTGGCTGCTCCATAACCTCTCTAGAGCTTTGTGGGTTCCCAGTCACCTTGGTCATTTTGAAGGCTCCCAGTGGTCTTCTGCAGAGCCCCTGAGCACCCATATATATATATACTCCTCCCCAGGGGGCCACACCCTTATGCTTTATGAGGTCAGCGAATCATTTCCCTAGCCAATAGTGGCCCTGGGTGAGCCTTGACATCACAAAGCCCCATCCTGACACCTCTAGGGGAGGATGGAGAGCAACTCAGATGTTTTGGTGGGAGAAATGAGGCATTTTTAATGCCCCTAAAGAGCCCCCCAAACTCAACTGCCATCCTCATCTCTCCAAGTCAACTCTGATGGGTCACATAGCAGGGAGAGTGTGTCTCCTCCAAACCTTGCCTCACAGCCACAATATTCAGGGTTTCATTCTGTTCTCTCTCACCTTTCACCATTATCTAGTTTTTAATATTTTGCCTAAAATCCCTCCATGGTAATTAGGCTGCATTTAAGTGTCTGTGGAAATGAAAATCATTCCACTTTCCTCCTACAAGGTGGCCTTAATGCACCTTGAAGATCATTTAATTCTGGGCCACCTACCAGAAACCTTTTCCATCCTACCTCCTTCTCTCAGTGTTCACGTAGCTCTCCTCAGTTTTCTAGTTTCCAGTCTAAAACCCCTGTCTTCAGGCTGTGAGACTGCACTGAATACACTTGTTCTTGCTCCATTTGCAACTGTCTTGTTTCAAGTCTAGGACTCATGGTCACCTCACTAGGGGTAGTACCCAGGCTTGGGTTTTAACCCAGGGTGATGGGGATGAGGCAGATAAATGCATGCTCCAGGTTGTGCTGGGTGATCCCATGCAGGAAATGACAACCTGAGACTGATTAGTATTCCCAGGAAGGGGTGGAGCTTGCCCAGAGGTGTGTGAGCCTTGTGTGCAAAGGTTTTCTCAACATGTGTCTGCACAAATCTCTTTTCACCTTGTTTTCCTGCTGGCAGCTCCATTGGAGCTTACCTCACAGAATTCATTTCCACGAAGAGCTATCACAAGCTTCCAGCTTCTTGGAGGAAACTCTGAGTAATCATGTCCTGCCCATCTAGTTCCCAAGGTCTCTCTTTGAGGTTGTTGGCTCTGGAGGAAAGGGGAATAAATTTGTGTGCTTCACCATACTTCTTGTGTTCCTAATTGGCTAGCAGGGTCAGCCAGCCTGAGGTGTGCCCCTGGGGACAGTTTTTTGGCTTAGTAGGACTTCCTGGGTTTCCTGTGAAGTGCTCACTTCCTAGTATCCACTGGTTGCTTATTCATCCAGGATACATCACAGTGTTTAAAATTTTTAAAGGTAGAACAAAGCATACCAAAAACAAGCCCAAAAGATGACTCTTTAAATTTTTAGAACAAGGAAACTAAAACCTGATTTTAAAAAATGTGAAAAACACAAAAGCCACAACAGTTTATGAGAAAGATGTAGCACTGACCTTTAACTTTATTAAGAGATGTTTAAAAGGCATGAGCAGCCAATTCACAAGAAAGGTATGGAACTAGCCCCTAATCACATTAGAAAGATATTTAATCTCAGTAAAGTAAGAAAAATCAAATTAAAATTCCCGTGAAAAATCAAACTGACCCAGAATAGGCCTATATTTTAGAATTTGCA
Organism: Capra hircus; assembly: GCF_001704415.2. Taxonomy (NCBI): domain Eukaryota; kingdom Metazoa; phylum Chordata; class Mammalia; order Artiodactyla; family Bovidae; genus Capra; species Capra hircus. Next base: position 181,463 of record NW_017189774.1, on the reverse strand, counting down.
GACAGAGACATTAAATACTTGGGATAATTTTGTTTTGTATGTTCTAAAATTAAATAGAGGCCTGGAAATCATAAAATAGACCTAAATTGATCTTACAGATATGAAAGCTGTCATGTCAGATGACAAAAACAGTGGATAGAATAGATGACAGATTAAACAGGGAAGCTGGTGAAAACTGTGCACTTGAAGAGGTAGCAATAGAATGTGTCCAGAATGAAGCACTAAGTCCATCAATATATACAAAGTATGACACACCACAATCTATTGAGTTTTGTCCCCTCACCCCCAAGAATGCAGGATTGGTTAAACATTTGAAAATCATTCTGTCTAGTTCATCTTACTAAAGAACTAAACTGATACTGAACCTGAGCGCCAATATTTTGACCAATTGATGTGAAGAAGTGACTTATTGGAAAATACCTTGATCCTTAGGGAAAGACTGAAGGTAGGAAGAGAAGGGGATGACAAATGCTGAGATGGTTGGATGGCACCAGCCATGGACATGCATTTTAGCAAGCTCTGGAAGTTGGTGATATATTGAGAAGCCTGGCATGCTGCAGTCCCTGGGGTCGTAAAGAATTGGACATGACTGAGAGACTGAACAGAAACAAACAAAAAGAACTAAAAATGAAAAGCTGCAAGGTTTTCTCAATAAATGCAGAAAAATAATTTGATAAAGTCTAACATCTTCCTCTGTTGGGAAGATCTGCTGGAGAAGGAATAGGCTACCCTCTCCAGTATTCCTGGGTTTCCCTGGTGGTTCATATGGTAAAGAATCTGCCTGCCATGTGGGAGATCTGGGTTCAATCCCTGGACTGGAACGATCCCCTGGTGGAGGCATGGCAACTCACTCCAGTATTCTTGCCTGGAGAATCCCCATGGACAGAGGAACCTGGTGGGCTACAGTCCATGGGGTCGCAAAGAGTGACATGACTAAGTGACTGAGCACATTCTGTATAAAAACTCTCAGCAAACTAGAAACGGAAAACCTCCTCAAACTGATGAAGATAGTAAACTAATATCACACTTTGTGGTACTGATGGCTTATGGTAAGTGATGTCAGATACGTGATCTCTTAAGAAGAAGATTTAGTTTCGGGACCAGGGACCAGGTTTGATCACTCAAGAGCTTTTGTGTAGCAGAGTTTTATTAAAGTGGAAGAGGACAGAGAAATCTTCTGACATAGACATCAAAAGGGGGACGAAGAGTGCCCCACTGCTACTCTTAGAAAAGGGAGTTATGTACTTTTTCAATTGGTTGTTACAATAAATGTCTCAAGGATGTAAAGATCTTACTGGATCCACTCCCACAATTTACATTTTAAGATGACAAGATTAGGACTAACAATAGAAAGATCTTACCAGACCCACTCCCACAGTATACAAGTTTTAAGATAACAAGATTAGTCAGCAGGTTTTTGTTAAGGAGAAACATATCCTTGAGCAAGATACAAAGCAATGTAGAAAAAAAAAGTGTTTGTCCTTTTCTCCTCCTTGAGAGCCTCAGACTCCTTTCTACTTCTCGAGGACCCTGGGTCCCTTTCTCCTCCTTGGGGACCCTGGACTTCTTATCAACCTTCCTAGGAATTGACTCTCTCATTCCCCCCTTTTCTTTTAGGAGAATTATTTTACCAAGGGAAAGGGGCATTGTTTTCATTCCATAATTACTTCCTGCTGCTGAGGGGCATTGTCCCTAAATTTTTGAAGCAACATATTCTTCTAACCCTCGTATTGAGGATCTCTGATCCAGGGGTCCCAAATAATAGTTGAAGGAGGCTGTAGCACTCATAGGAACTTGAACAACCATTTGTAACTTAGAAGCTTTCAAACGGTTAGAAACAAACCCCGTTATACGGTTACAGATGTAAGGCCAAATAGTCATTAAACAAAGTTAAAACATAATTAAAATTAAAAGTTACATTATGTCCATGGTTACATCAGTCCATCTTAGGATTGTTAGATGTCATCAGATCAAGAAGAGGGGTCACATGTGATTGGTGTTGGTGAAGGTATATGCAGAGTTGAAGAAAGTTCTTTCCTTGAAGCAGAGAAACCCACCATGTAAAACCTTTAATTGATGATGAGGGGAGCATTCCGCAGACCCAGCAATTAGACCAATTATGGAATGCAGCGTAAGAATGAGCCCAGGACAGGAAGGCATTGTCTTGAATGTCAAATGGCAGACTCAGGATTTTTGGAGTCAGCAGATGCAGGCCCGCATAGATTATCAGGTCTATTTGAAAAGTAAAAGGTGAATGCATACAGGATAAAGAATAAAATAACATTGTTTTAGTTTTGGTCAGGGTGCCAGCTTTTAACTCAAGTGTGGTGCACCCAGGAGTCAATTCCTGGCACCTTGACAGCTGTGGGAGAAGAAATAATAAACTGGTAAGGGCTTTCCCAGAGGGCTTTAAAAGATTGCCCTCCAGATCCCAGAGGTTTTCATCAGGACCTCGGTGCCTGGCTCAAACAGCGGCTTGTTTGACTCAAAGGCTGGGTCAGGAGTTAGCCTCCTGGGAATGTCTGTTGAAACGCTAAAAGTTTAGTCACAGAGTTAATTTCAAGGCTTCAGGATCTATGAAGGATCTATGATATCTATAACAATATCTGTGCACAAAAATGGTCTACCATAGAGACAATCCCTTCTCAGGAAGAGTTCACCCTCATTAAAGCTATGGGTAAAACTTTAAACCAACTGTCTTGTGTTTCCTGAGTTAGCTTACACAGATGCCTCTTAATAATGTCATTAGCCTTTTCAACCTGTTCTGAAGATTGGGGTCTCCAGAAACAGTGTAAGTGATATTTTATTCCTAGAGCTTTTGACACCCCTTGAGTCACAGTAACTTTAAAGACAGAGCATTGTGGCTCTGAACTTTAGAGTTTCTTAGATCCCATTCATGAGAAGTCAGTACAGTAAGATTTGCCCATTAGTAAACTTATGAGCTTTAGGCATTAGCAAAATAATAGCAGCAATTGCCCTTAATGTAGCCATAGCCTTTTTTCACTAAACTAAACTCCAATCCTGTGGGCAAGCTCAAAGTTGGAGCCTGCAAGCGAGCAGTTTGAAGAGTCTTAAAAGCCTTTTGAGTCTTGGGAGACCAAACCAGCTTGTTGGTTTGGCCCTGCTGAGTTTCAGTTATAAGTTTATATAAAAGCCAGGCAAGTTCCCCATAAACTGGAATCCAAATGCAGCAATAGCCTGTGATCCCCCAAATCCTCTCAATTGCCTTAAAGTTATATTTGGCTTGTTTAGGAATTTCAGACAATAAAGTATAAGGATTAGGCACCTATTATTTGTATATCTTGAGTAAGTCTCCATTTATCATTTGACTTTTTCACACCCAAAATAAGAGTGTTGGATGGGTTATTACAGGAAATTAATAGCCCCTGTTCCTTTAAATTTTAAATGATGGGTTTTAACCCTTAACCTCAGGATTTAATGGATATTGCTTTTGATGTGAAAATAGATGAGGGTCATTGAGCTTGATAATGATAGAAACAGCATTTTGTGTTCTACCCAGTTTTTCCATCAGTCCACACTCTAGGATTTACATTTTGTCCAATTTAGGGGAGAGAAAGAGCAGGCTACATATTCGTGAAAACAGAAGCCTGGACCTTGCTCAGTATATCCCTCCCCAGAAGGGGTGAGGTAGACTCTGACATGATTAGAAACTCGAGAAAATAGTACAGAGTCCTAGTTGCAGCTTAAAGGGCAACTAAAATAATAACATTTGGCTTATCCAGACAGTCCCATTATGGTAGTGAATTGGGAAGAAAGCAGACCAGGGGCTTCAGTGAGCACAGAGAAAGTTACTCCAGCATCCAAAAGAAATTAACTGATTGGCAGCCCACCCCCCACAGTAATTAAAACCCAGGGTTCCTCAAGTGTAATTATGATGGGAGGTTGTTGTGGGGACCCTGGGGCATCTTCAGTCCCAGTTGTCTTGAGAGTCTTACCCCTGGGGCCTACACCTTGGAGGGCAGTCTCTTCTTCAGTATGGTCCTTTGCAGACCAGACAAGGAGCTGGGGCAGCTTAGATGCCTGAAGGCAATCCCACTTGAGATGCCCATCCTTTCCACAGTAATAACAAGTCCACCCCTTTTCACCTGGCTTCCTCTGGATATTTTTCCTCAGGCTGTTTCAGAGCAGGCCAAACAGCCATTGTTGGGGCTTCAGTCTATTGCCTGGTTCTTTTTTTTTTTTTTTTTTTTTTGCTCTTATTTTCCTCCTCATATTCTCTACCATAATATACTGTCTGAGCTAGCTGCAACAGTTTTTCTAAAGACTGATTTGGTCTGAATGCCTGTTTTAGTAGCTTACAGCCGATATCTGGAGCCAACTGAGTGAGAAATCTATCTTTCAAGATTATTTTTCCCTTTAACTTTCAGAATCAATGCCAGTAATCTTATGGAGAGCCTCCCATAGTCTATATAGGAATTTACCAGGAGTTTCTTTCTCTCCCTGTTCTATGTCAGCCAATTTAGCATAGTTTAAAGTCTTAGCATGTGCTTGCTTAAGTCCTTCCATCCAGCAAGGATGTTATTGAAACTGTTTGGCTCTCAGTAAGAAGGAGGGCTATTTCATGTTCCCTCTTTTTCCTTGCCTCACACTTAAATCATTCATCTCCAAAAGCATTTCAGTTAGTTCAGTCACTCAGTCGTGTCTGACTTTTTGCAACCCCATGGAATGCAGCACACCAGGCTTCCCTGTCCATCACCAACACCAAAAAGAGTAGCTTCCCCTAAAACTTGAGTTTTCAAGTCAGGAGTTAGCATCTGCCCCAAGGCATACATTACATTTCTCCAAGAAAGGTCATAAAGTAAAATTAGTCCCATAAAGGCTTCTGTGAACTTTTCTGGATCCTCTAGATAGTGTTGACCACAATTAGTACTGCTTGCATTTCTACCAAGACAAAGGCAACCCCTCCTGAAAGGGTGCCTCTATACTCAGCCTGTTCAGTTGGGAGCCCCAAATACAGGGGCAAAGTAAGAGGACAGGAGACAGCTGCTGTAGGTTTTGCACTCAAATCTGTACCCTTAGGACATAACTCTGGCATGTCTTGCAGAGAGATAAAGAGCAACACATATGGCCCTTCTATCCATTTCTCTTGTTTTCTACAGAACTGGTCTAGTTGTAAAACAGTATTATAATTAAGAGACCCTTCAACTGGCCAGTTTCCCTTCTCACAAAGGATATTGTGGCCATTCAGTATCACAGAATATCAGGCATGTCTTTTTAAATTCTGAGGATCAAACTTGTCCCAGTTTTTTATAAATATATTTTAAAGGATTGCTTCTGGAACTTCTAGCTCCCATCTGTAAGAGAGAAAAATGTGACATCCACAGCCGTGGCTTCTTTCCACCAGAGGTGTCCCTCCCTGCTTTAGATGGGGGTGTAGACAGACTTTCCACCAAAGCTTTCCTTCCCTGGCCAAACTTAGTCTGTCCCTTACTGACGCAGGCACCTTACTCATCCCTCCTGGTTCTACCACTGAGGCAGGGTGGAGATACGTCAAGGGTAGACCTGATGGCATCCCAGATTGATTTTCAGTTCCTTACCACCATGACCTTTGTTTAATTTGCCCTTTTCTTCTGATGCCACTCAGGTTGGAGCAGAGCAGCTTTCCAGGATGTTTCCCAAGCTAGGACTACGAGGGGAAGCATCCGTCTTACATGTGCCCATGCACATTCCTGAGTACCGTCCTGACCATTGTAGAAGTGGTGAGTCATAAAGGGATGAACAACAACTAAGATGTCCCTTATGATTGTCACCACAGCAGTATATATGAGGTCGGGCAGTGAGGAAAGAGTGACTTTTGTCCTCAAGCTACTAGGGTCAAAGCTTCCAGTTCATTTCCACAGCTTTCAAAAAAAAAAAATTTCTAAAAAGTGGAGACAGAAGGAATTTGAGAGCTTTCTCTGATCTGCTAAGAGCTAGCACTACCAGATGGTCAACACCAAAATCAGATTGATTATATTCTCTGCAGCCAAAGATGGAGAAGCTCTATACAGTCAACAAAAACAAGACCGGGAGCTGACTGTGGCTCAGATCATGAACTCCTTATTACCAAATTCAGACTGAAATTGAAGAAAATAGGGAAAACCACTAGACCATTCAGGTATGATCTAAATCAAATCCCTTATGATTATACAGTGGAAGTGAGAAATAGATTTAAGGGCCTAGATCTGATAGATGGAGTGCCTGATGAAATATGGAAATGAGGTTCGTGACACTGTATAGGAGACAGGGATCAATACCATCCCCATGGAAAAGAAATGCAAAAAAGCAAAATGGCTGTCTGGGGAGGCCTTACAAATAGCTGTGAAAAGAAGAGAAGCAAAAAGCAAAGGAGAAAAGGATAGATATAAGCATCTGAATGCAGAGTTCCAAAGAATAGCAAGAAGAGATAAGAAAGCCTTCCTCAGCGATCAATGCAAAGAAATAGAGGAAAAGAACAGAATGGGAAAGACTAGATACCTCTTCAAGAAAATCAGAGATACCAAGGGAACATTTCATGCAAAGATGGGCTCAATAAAGGACATAAATGGTATGGACCTAACAGAAGCAGAAGACATTAAGAAGAGATGGCAAGAATACACAGAAGAACTGTACAAAAAAGATCTTCACAACCCGGATAATCACGATGGCGTGATCACTCATATAGAGCCAGACATCCTGGAATGTGAAGTCAAGTGGGCCTTAGGAAGCATCACTATGAACAAAGCTAGTGGAGGTGATGGCATTCCAGTTGAGCTGTTTCAAATCCTGAAAGATGATGCTGTGAAAGTGCTGCACTCAATATGCCAGCAAATTTGGAAAACTCAGCAGTGGCCACAGGACTGGAAAAGGTCCATTTTCATTCCAATCCCAAAGAAAGGCAATACCAAAGAATGCTCAAACTACCGCACAATTGCACTCATCTCACATGCTAGTAAAGTCATGCTCAAAATTCTCTAAGCCAGGCTTCAGCAATACGTGAACCGTGAACTCCCTGATGTTCAAGCTGGTTTTCGAAAAGGCAGAGGAACCAGAGATCAAATAGCCAACATCCGCTGGATCATGGAAAAAGCAAGAGAGTTCCAAAAAAACATCTATTTCTGCTTTATTGACTATGCCGAAGCCTTTGACTGTGTGGATCACAATAAACTGGAAAATTCTGAAAGGGATGGGAATACCAGACCACCTGACGTGCCTCTTGAAAAGTCTGTATGCAGGTCAGGAAGCAAGAGTTAGAACTGGACATGGAATAACAGACTGGTTCCAAATAGGAAAAGGAGTACATCAAGGCTGTATATTGTCACCCTGTTTATTTAACTTATATGCAGAGTACATCATGAGAAACGCTGGACTGGAAGAAACACAAGCTGGAATCAAGATTGCTGGGAGAAATATCAATCACCTCAGATATGCAGATTACACCACCCTTATGGCAGAAAGTGAAGAGGAGCTAAAAAGCCTGTTGATGAAAGTGAAAGAGGAGAGTGAGTGAAAAAGTTGGCTTAAAGCTCAACATTCAGAAAACAAAGATCATGGCATCTGGTCCCATCACTTCATGGGAAATAGATGGGGAAAGAGTAGAAACAGTGTCAGATTTTATTTTGGGGGGCTCCAAAGTCACTGCAGATGGTGACTGCAGCCATGAAATCAAAAGACGCTTACTCCATGGAGGAAAAGTTATGAGCAACCTAGATAGTATATTCCAAAGCAGAGACATTACTTTGCCGACTAAGGTCCGTCTAGTCAAGGCTATGGTTTTTCCTGTGGTCATGTATGGATGTGAGAGTTGGACTGTGAAGAAGGCTGAGCGCTGAAGAATTGATGCTTTTGAGCTGTGGTGTTGGAGAAGACTCTTGAGAGTCCCTTGGACTGCAAGGAGATCCAACCAGTCCATTCTAAAGGCGATCAACCCTGGGATTTCTTTGGAAGTAATGATGCTAAAGCTGAAACTCCAGTACTTTGGCCACCTCATGCAAAGAGTTGACTCATTGGAAAAGACTCTGATGCTGGGAGGGATTGGGGGCAGGAGGAGAAGGGGATGACCCAGGATGAGATGGCTGGATGGTATCACGGACTCGATGGACGCGAGTCTGGGTGAACTCCGGGAGTTGGTGAGGGACAGGGAGGCCTGGCGTGCTGCGATTCATGGGGTCGCAAAGAGTCGAACACGACTGAGCGACTGAATGCAACTGAACTGAGCACTACCAAAGGAAGAAGCCCACTGCTCTTCCAATCTGACCAAGTCCTGCAATTCCCTCTCTGTGTCCTCAAAAACCTCATGGTTACCTGCGATGCTTGTATCCACACAGATCAGAAGCACAGCCATGACAAATACTCACTTTTAGGTTGCTGGCCCTTGAGACAGGCAGCCAAGAGATGGGCTACTAGTCTGAGAGATGTTCCTGGAGCAAGAGCTCTGCCTCACTCCCAAACGTGCTCTTGTAACTTTTGGCTCCTAGCAAGGCTAGGCACTTCTGTACAAGGGGTCTAAGTAAAAGTACACAGTAACTTCATGGATCACAAGTCCCTTGGAAGTCTATGTTCTGACAGAGTAGGTTAGTAGTTCTAATTCCCCACGCAATTATGAAATGGTCAAAGAGACCAGGAAAAGGTGATCAAGAAAGTAAAGTTTGGACCACACGCTTCGCCCATTTCTGGCCACTCCTTCACAGGGACCTTGGGTGTCTCTTGGCATTGGCAGGTCCATATAAACCTCTGACAAAGCTCCCCTTTTGGGGGCTGCCTTCAGTCATTACAAGGCACCTCAAAACCGCAGAATAGGACTCATCACTTGCTTCACTCAGGGCATGTCATTCATTCACACAAGCACACCAAAGAGTAGTAAAGTAAAGCAGAAAACATGTATACTGAGAAAGCAGGGAGGCTAGAGCTCTGAATGTTCTTACCTTGTGCTGAAGATACCTGACAAGCCAAGATGATAGATTACGGAGAATGATGTTGAATTCGTGATCTCCGAAGATTTAGCATCAGGACCAGGGACCAGACTTGATCACTCAAGAGCTTCTGTGTAGCAGAGTTTTATTAAGGTGAAAGAGGACAGAGAAAGTTTCTGACATAGACATCAGAAGGGAAACAAAGAGTGCCCCACGCGCTACTCTTAGAAAAGGGAGTTATATACTTTTTCAATTGGTTATTACAGTAAATCAAAAGAATGTCTCAAGATTGTAAAGATCTTACTAGACCCACTCTCACAATTTACATTTTAATATGATAGGATTAAAACTAACAATAGAAAGATCTTACCAGACCCACTCCTGCAGCATACAAGTTTTAAGATAACAAGATTAGTCAGAATGTTCTTATTAAAGAGAAATATATCCTTGAGCAAGATACATTGTTATATTAACTAAGACAAAACAATGTAGAAAAAAATGTTTGTCCTTTTCTCTTCCTTGAGAACCTGGACGCCTTTCTCCTCCTTGGGTACCGTGAACTTCTTATCAACCTTCCTAGAAATTGACTCTCTCAATAGAAGACTAAGTGCTTTACTTCTAAGATCAAAATAACAAAAAGGTGTCTACTCTCATTGTACTGAATTTCTGTCCCTGAAATCATATCAGAAAATGTATGAAAAGTTATCCAGTTTGGAAAAGAATTAAACTGTTTTTATTTGCAGGCAACATCAGTGTAGAATATCCAATGAAATCTACAACAACAACAAATAACTAAAACTTATGACCAACCTAGAAAGCATATTTAAAAGCAGAGACATTACTTTGCCGACTAAGGTCCATCTAGTCAAGGCTATGGTCATGTATGGATGTGAGAGTTGCACTGTGAAAAAGGCTATTGCCAAAGAATTGATGCTTTTGAACTGTGGTGTTGGAGAAGACTCTTGAGAGTCCCTTGGACTGCAAGGAGATCCAACCAGTCCATTCTGAAGGAGATCAATCTTGGGATTTCTTTGGAAAAATGATGCTAAAGCTGAAACTCCAGTACTTTGGCCACCTCATGCAAAGAGTTGACTCATTGGAAAAGACTCTGATGCTGGGAGGGATTGGGGGCAGGAGGAGAAGGAGACGACAGAGGATGAGATGGCTGGATGGCATCACCGACTCGATGGACGTGAGTCTGAGTGAACTCCGGGAGTTGGTGATGGACAGGGAGGCCTGGCATGCTGCGATTCATGGGGTCGCAAAGAGTCGGACACGACTGAGTGACTGAACTGAACTGAAGAAGTAATTTAAGCAATGTTGCAAGATATACAGTTGATATATGAAATCCAATCAATTGTTTTCTATATAGCAGGATAGACAATTGAAAATTAAAATAAAAATAGTAACATTAACAATAACATTTAAGTATGAAAAACTTAAGAATCTGGCAAAATATATGAAAAGCAACAATGCAAAAAATGGACAAAAGATTTGGACAGGAAATTCACTAAATAAAGATATACAGATGACAACTAAGCACTGCACACCAAAATGATGGCTCTAGTGAGAGAACAGACAAGAATAAGTGTGATAAGGATGTGAAAAAATTTGAACTTTCATACACCATTTATGGGAATACAAAATAGTATAGCCCTGGTGGAAAACACTTTGGAAGTTGCTTAAAGAAGTTAAACATTGTGTTACCATATGACCCAGCAATCCCACTCCTAGGTATACACCAAAAAGAATGAAAAAAATGTTTACCCAAGGACTTGCACATGAATGTTTATAACAGTCCTCTTTCTAATAGTCAAAAAGTTGAAGCAACTCAAATGTCCACCAACTGGTGATCAAATAAATAAAACGTGCAATGTAATATTATTTGACCATAAAATGAATGGAGCTCTGATACATGCTATACCTCTGAAATGATTATGTTAATTAAAAGAAGCCAGGCACAAAAGGCTGCATATTGCATTATTCTGTTCATATGAATGAATATGTCCCAGATTAGGGTAATTCTCTAAAGACAGAAAATAAAGTAGTGGATGCCAGGGGCTAGATGAAGGGAGAAACGGAAAATGTTTGCCAACTGGACAGCATTTCCCATTAGAGTGATGGAAATATTCTAGAATATGGTAGTGGTTATGATTATGTAACCTATGAATAAATTACAAATCAATGAATTGTACATTTTAACTGGTAAATTCATGGTACATGGACAACATGTCAATAAATAAAAAGCTAAAAAATCTCACTAAACTTGACTTCTATGTCCAGGAAAATTACCCTTCAAAAATAAAGGAGAAATAGATATTGTCATATGAACAAAAAATTTACTCTCAACAGTTATCTTGTCTGTAAGAAATGTTAAAAGAAGTTATTTCCACAGGATAAGAAGATATAAACAGAAACTATGAGTTAAGAATGAAAAAGTGTCATAAAATGAATAAATAAATGAAGGTAAAATAAAATGAAGCATTTTTCTTATTCTTAATTGGCAAAAGATAAATGCTTGTTTGGGCTTCTCCATTTTTATTTTTCACTGATTATGAATCTTCATAATTAAAGTTAGTTTCCTGTATACAACATATATTTTGGCTCAGCAGTAAAGAATCCACCTGCAATGTAGGAGCTGTAGCATACTTGAGCTCCATCTCTGTGTCAGGAAGATCCCCTGGAGGAGAGAATGGCAACCCACTCTAGTATTCTTGCTTGGAGAGTCCCATAGACAGAGGAGCCTGGAGGACTACAATCCGTAGGGTCACAAAGAGTTGGACACAGCTGAAGTGACTTAACGTGCATGCACAAATGTTTGTTTAAAGCAATTACAGCATCAATTGTTTATAACAAACGAACAAGTATATGGCTGCAATATCACAAGACAAAGAATGGAAGAACTGAGAATACTCCACTAATTTTATGAGAATTGATATAATGTCATTTGAGGGTTCAGTTCAGTTCAGTTCAGTTGCTCAGTCATGTCCAACTCTTTGTGATCCCATGGACTGCAGCACGCCAGGCCTCCCTGTTCCTCACCACTCCTGGAGTTTACTCAAACTCATGTCCATTGAGTCGGTGATGCCATCTAACCATTTCATCCTCTGTGGTCCCCTTCTCCTACTGCCTTTAATCTTTCCCAGCATCAAGGTCTTTTCAAATGAGTCAGTTCTTTGCATCAGGTGGCCAAAGTATTGGAGTTTCAGCTTCAGCGTCAGTCTTTCCACTGAATATTCAGGACTGATTTCCTTTAGGATGGACTGGTTGGATCTCCTTGCAGCCCAAGGGACTCTCATGAGTTTTTTCCAACACCACAGCTCAAAAGCATCAGTTCTTCAGCACTCAGCTTTCTTTATAGTCTAACTCTCACGTCCATAAAACTATATCTTTGATTAGACAGACCTTTGTTGGCAAAGTAACATCTCTGCTTTTTAATATACTGTTTAAGCTGGTCATAACTTTCCTTTCAAGGAGCAAGCATCTTTTAATTTCATGGCTGCAGTCACCATCTGCAGTGATTTTGGAGCCCCCAAATATAAAGTCTGCCACTGTTTCCACTGTTTCCCCATCTATTTGCCATGAAGTGATAAGACCAGATGCCATGATCTTAGTTTTCAGAATGTTGAGCTTTAAGCCAACTTTTTCACTCTCCTCTTCCACTTTCATCAAGAGGCTCTTTAGTTCTTCTTCACTTTCTGCCATAAGGGTGGTGTCCTCTGCATATCTGAGGTTATTGATATTTCTCCCAGCAATCTTGATTCCAGCTTGTGTTTCATCTAGCCCAGCTGATGTACTCTACATATAAGTATAGTACATATATGTAAAGCACATCTACATATAAGTATAGTACATATATGTAGAGTACATCTACATATATGATGCATTCTACATGTAAGTTAAATAAACAGGGTGACTATATACTGCATTTATGTACTCCTTCTCTTATTTGGAACCAGTCTGTTGTTCCATGTCCAGTTTATTGTTCCAATTGAGGGTGGACATAGATTATTTTAAAATGTATAATATAAGGCATATTTAAACACTGAAATTTTTTATTATGAAATATATATTTTTATCAAAAAAGGATCTAAACTATAAATATAAAAAATGTTCAATTAAAATAGGAGAAAGCAGAAAGAGACAGAAAGAATCAAAGAAAAAATTTAAAGTAATGAATAGAAAGCAGTCACAAAGATGCTAGATCATTAATTACTCTAAATGTGAATTCTCTACTTATACCAGTCCAAGGCAGAGGTTGTCAGAATGGATAAAACACAACAATAGCAACAACAAAATACAAAACCAAAGTACATTCTGTGTACAGGAAACCCACTTTAATTATGAAGATTCATAGTCAGTGAAAAGTAAAGATGGAGAAAACAACATCATGCCAACACTAATCAAAAGAAAGCTGGAGGGCTATCTTAAATTTAGACAAAGCATACTTCAAAATAAAAAAGATTAACAGGGGATAATGAGGGACATTATATAATGGTAAACAAGTTACTTTTACAAAGACACATAGCAATCCTTAACATTTATGTACCTAACAGCAGAGCATCAAAATACATGAAGCAACATGATAGAACTCGAAGGAGAAACAGTCCACCACTACAGTTGGAGACTTCAACCCCTGTGTCATTCATTGATAGATCCAGCAAGCAGAAAATCAATAAAGATATGGATGACCTGAAGGGTACTATCAATCAACTTGATCTAAGTGACATTTATAGCATAATCCATCCAACAACAACAGAATAGACATTCTTCTGAGGTTCACATGAAACATTCACCAAGGCAGACTACATTCTAGGTCATAAAACATACCTTAAGAAATCAAAAAGAATAGAAATCATACAAAGTATATTCTCTGACAAAATTGTAATTAAACTACAAGTCAACAATAGAAAGAGGGCTGGAAAATCCCCACATTTGGAAATTAAAATACACACTTCTAAATAAACCCTGGGTCAAAGAACAAGTCTCAACATATTGAACTAAATGAGAAAGAAAATACAACCTATCAAACTTTGTGATAGAGTTAAAACAATGTTTAGAGGGACATTTTTAGAATTACATGCAAATATTAGAAAAGAAGAATAATTAAAATTAATAACCCATTTCTATTTTAAGAAATAAAGAAAGAGGCTCTTAGGGACTGTGGTCTGTGCATTGCTGGAGGCCTGGCCCACCTTGCAGATCGCTGTGGAGAATGGCTTTGGGGTTGTGCACAGCCAGGAGAAGGCTGAATGGCTGGGGGGTGCAGTGAAGGAGTACTTCTTCCACAATGCTGACTTAGAGCTAGATGAGGTGAAGGACTTCCTCAGGGAGCTAATGACAAATGAGTTTAATACAGTTGTGGGGGGTGAGAATCTGCCCCAGGTGAGTCAGCAGCTACAGACTATGTTCCACCACTTCCAGAGGAGTAATAGGGCTGCTCTGAAGGTGATGGTCTCTCTCATCACCCAAAGAAAGTGTAAGGTCAGAATCAATGGACTGACTACAGCCAGAGAGACTGATGAGGATGATGGTGCAAATAGCATGAAGGAGGTGAAGAGTGCAGCTATGAAAGATGGGGCAGCTACAGACGGGATGTGCCCACAACCTGAGCACTTTGGTCCAGACTCCCAGACTATTAAGGAAGAGGATATGGTGGAGGATGGCCAGACCAGAGAAAGAAATGAGTGGGGCTGGAAATGGTCTGGATCCTTGTTTGCTTGGGACTTGTTTGTAGGGTTTTTGTTGGAGGGTTGCAGACCTCTGTACTGGTTATCTCATCTCCATCCTCACCCCATTCCCTTATCCAGCTTCTTCCAGGAGGTAGAAGAACCCAAGGGTCCTTGGTCTTGAGGTGAACTGAGTGATAAGGCCTGGTTTGCTAGCAAAGTGTCTCTTGGGTACAATTAGTGTGAAGAAGGAGGGATGAGTGGTATGGGAGTGACTGGGGGAGAAGCTAATCACTGGTAGGCAGGGGAATAGTAGGCAGGGGAATGTGTGAAAGGAGAGGACCAGAAGGAGAACCAGTGTTCCTGCTGGGTAAGGCATGGTGAGATGAGCTTGCAAATGGAAGAGAGATGAGTTGAAGATGTGAACCAAAGTAGGTGTCGCACCTCTCCCTCTCCCTTCCTCCCAGTCCCCTGCCCTCACACAGAGCAGCTCTATGTTCCTGCCCAGAAATCGGAACCTCCCAGGAATGTTCCCTTCCTGCAGCCCAGTATCCAGCTCTGGGTTCCTTTAGGATGTCTAAGTCCTTGCCTAGGCAGTGGCCTCAAGGTCCCTCGGCTTTGTTTTCTGTCTCCTCCAACCTCTTTCCAAATGCCTCATCCCGTCAAAGTGCGGGGATGAGGCTTAAGACCTCAATAAATAATGCCTTATTGTATTTTAAAAAAAGAAATAGGGAAAGAACAACAAATTAAACTAAAGTAAGCAGAAGAAAGGGAATAATAAAAAAATAAGTCAGAAATCTGTGAAATTGAAAACAGAAAAATATTAGGGAAAATCAAGAATGCTAAAAAGTGCTTTTTTGAAAAGTTCAATAAAATTGATAATTTTCTAGTCAGTCTAATGAATACAAGTAAGAGAGACCCAAATTACCAATATCAGGAATTTTAAAAAGGTTCATCAGGAAAGCTGTGAACAACCGTACGGCCACATAAAGTTAATAACTTAGATAAAATGAACCAATCTTTTGGAAGGCACAAATTACGAATATTAACTCAATGAGAAACAGATAACCTGAAAGTATTATATTCATTAAAATAAATTGAATTAGTAGTTGAAAACCTTCCAAAAATAAAGAACACCTGGTCCAGATGGTTATCCTTGTGTATTCTGTCAAAAATTTAAGGAAGACTTAATATCAATTTGACAATATCTATTCCAGAAAATAAAAGAGGGAACACTTCACAATGCATCTTATGAAGTAAGCATTGCCCTAATATCAAAATAAGGAGACATTTCAAGATAAGAAAACCATATACTACCATTTCTCATGAACATAGATGTAAAAATTCTCAATAAAATACTAGCAAATTGAATCCAACAATATGTAAAGAGATTGTAATGGATTGTAACTAAGTGGAGTTCATTCCTGGAATGTACAGCTGTTTTAACATTAATAAATCAATCAGTACAAGTCAGCATATTGACAGATTGAATAAGAAAGGCAATGTGATTATTAATGTATGCAGACAATGCATATGACAAAGTTCTACACACTTCATGATAAAAACTCCCAAAAATCTAGAACTAGAAGGGAATTTTATCATCATAATAAAGTGTATATATATATATATATATATGAAAAACCTATAGCTAAATGATACGCAATGGAGAATGACTGGATCCTCTCTCCCTAAGATAAGCAATAAATAAGGATGTCCTCTCTCACCTCTCCTATTCAACATTGTACTGGAAGTTCTAACTAAGGCAATAAAATGAGACCAAGGAATAAAATGTGTAGAGACTGGAAAGGAATAATTCCTTCATTCAAAGATATATGATTGCCTATAGGAAACCACAAATACTTCACAAAATATCCCTGAAACTAAT
Organism: Capra hircus; assembly: GCF_001704415.2. Classification (NCBI taxonomy): domain Eukaryota; kingdom Metazoa; phylum Chordata; class Mammalia; order Artiodactyla; family Bovidae; genus Capra; species Capra hircus. Next base: position 165,018 of record NW_017189774.1, on the reverse strand, counting down.
GGGTGAATATATGAAGATGGCAGGGTACAACTCAATATACAGAAGTCAAATGCTTTCCTATATGCCAGCAATAAAAAATTCAAATTAGACTTTTTAGGAAAACAATGCTTATAATAGCACCCCAAAATGGCATACTAAGGTATTATTAGTTTAATAAAATATGTGTGGGATCTGTGCATAGAAACAATAAAATACTGATAAAAGAAATCATAGTAGATCTAAAGAAATTGAGAGATAGTCCATGTTAATGGATTATAGCACAATATTATAAAGAGACCAGTTCTTTTCAATTTGATCTGTAGATTCAGCATAATCCAAATTAAATACCTAGCAAGTCAGGGAAGGTTTTAAATATTGTCAAGGTAATTCTAAAACTTACACAGCAAGCAAAAGACCTATAGTAGCCAACACAATCCTGAAAAAGAAGAACATGATCCATGAAATGAAACGTGAATAACTTAGACTTTTTTACTGACATTAAAATCTTTTGCTCTGTAAAATACACTCTTAGGAAAATCCAAAGTTATAACTTGTATCCAAAATACAGAAAGAACTATTAAAGATTTGACCTCATACCTCACCAAAGAAAACATATAGATAGCAAATAAGTGTGTGAAAAGAAACCCAATATCATCGGTCATTACGGAGTTGTAAATCAAAACAATGAGATACCACTAACACATTTCAGCACAGCTGAAATCCAAAAAACTAACAATTCCAATTGCCAGTGAGGATGCAGAGCAATAGAAACTCTCATTATTTGCTGCAGGGAATGGAAAGTGAGACAGCCACTTTGATAGACAGTTTGGCAGTCCTTTGGAAAGCTGGACTTACGTGGTGGCTCAGACAGTAAACTGTCTGCCTACAATGTGGAAGACCCGGGTTCAATCCCTGGGTCAGGAAGATCTCCTGCAGAAGGAAATGGCAACCCACTCCAATATTTTTGCCTGGAAAATCCCATGGATGGAGTAACCTGGTAGGCTACAGTCCATGGGGTCGCAAAGAGTTGGACACGACTGAGTGACTTCACTCACTCACTTAGAAAGCTGAATATACTTTTATCATACAATCCACCAATGGTGCTCCTAGATATTTATCCAACTGATTTGAAAACTTATTTTACACAAAAACCTGTACACAAATGTTTATTCATAATCAGTCAAATACAGTTTATTTATGGAATGCATGAATGTTTATTCATAATCATATAAATAAAGCAGCTTTATTCATAATCCCCTCAAACTGGAAACAACCTAGATGTTATTTGGGAGGCAAATGGATCAACAAACTGTGGTACAGCCAGCAATAAAATGCAATTCAATGATAAAAAGGAATGCGCTATGAAGGAAACAAGTCTGCAAAGGATACACACTGTATGATTTCATTTCCATGACATTCTGGAAGAGACAAGAGACACACAATAGCTGAGTAGTTGTCAGAAGTTTGGGGAGGAGGTAACATTGAATAGGTGAAGCACAAGGGATGTCTTAGGCTGGTGTAACTATTCTATGGTACAGTAGTGGTGGATACACAGCAATGTGCGTTTGTCAAAATCCACAGAACCAGACAGCACAAAGTATGAATCTTTTTTTTTAATTGATTGGTAGATCACAAACTGCAACTGGCAGACTGTGACAAAATAACAGTATTAAAATGTACAAAATACCTGCACTGAAGTGGGTAAGGGATAAGGGTGCTGACCTAAGTAACTTTGGAAATGAGTGGAAGTGTTAAGTCTAAAAACAAAAAGAACTGTACATAGCACTGTGTTCTAGCTGAAGTCATTTCCCATTGTGTGAGTTAACAATTTTCAAATCACTGTTCATGTATAATGTGTTTGAAAAAATAATAAATGAATAGCATATGGTATGAGCCATATTTCTCACTGTTTGAGTGAAAGGATACAGACAAGCAAGGAAGGAAGGCTGGAATAAGCCCCCTGGTCCTGGAATAGAGTCAGAGACAATAGTGCGAACTCATGTTTAGCTTGATATAGATATGGATGGAGATCGACAGAGAAATAACTACAAATATATTAATATGTATATACACAGGTTCATATGTGCAGATATACTACGTGCCTCTCTCCACTAGAGAGACAGACTAGAAGCAATGACACCTTCATAGCAATAAACAAGCCAGCATCTAGAATTTAGTTTCTAATCCCATTGTCCAAAGAAAGAAACCAGAGTTCCTTTGAGAAATGGCAGATTGCAGGGCAAGGGAAGGAAATATGTAAGACTGGCCTGGATCATCTTGTAGGGCTATAAAGTAAGGACATGCTCAAAAATAGAAAAGGATTGGGACATGTCAAAGTGACATAGGAGCCAACCAGAAAAAGCTCCCAATGGCCAAAACTGAAACAAACTAAACAATGCAATAAGTAAGGGAATATTAGATTATAACTCAAATCCTGAAAGATGATGCTGTGAAAGTGCTACACTCAATATACTAGCAAATTTGGAAAACTCAGCAGTGGCCACAGGACTGGAAAAGGTCCATTTTCATTCCAATCCCAAAGAAAGGCAATGCCAAAGAATCTTCAAACTACCACACAATTGCACTCATCTCACACGCTAGTAAAGTAATGCTCAAAAATCTCCAAGCCAGGCTTCAGCAATACGTGAACCGTGAACTTCCTGATGTTCAAGCTGGTTTTAGAAAAGGCAGAGGAACCAGAATCAAATTGCCAACATCCGCTGGATCATCGAAAAAGCATGAGAGTTCCAGAAAAACATCTATTTCTGCTTTATTGACTATGCCAAAGCCTTTGACTGTGTGGATCACAATAAACTGGAAAATTCTGAAAGAGATGGGAATACCAGACCACCTGACCTGCCTCTTGAGAAACCTGTATGCAGCTCAGGAAGCAACAGTTAGAACTGGACATGGAACAACAGACTGGTTCCAAATAAGAAAAGGAGTACGTCAAGGCTGTATATTGTCACCCTGCTTATTTAACTTATATGCAGAGTAGTACATCATGAGAAACGCTGGACCAGAGGAAGCACAAGCTGGGATCAAGATTGCCGTGAGAAACATCAATGACCTCAGATATGAAGATGACATTACCCTTATGGCAGAAAGTGAAGAGGAACTAAAAAGCCTCTTGATGAGAGTGAAAGAGGAGAGTGAAAAAGTTGGCTTAAACCTCAACATTCAGAAAACAAAGATCATGGTATCTAGTCCCATCACTTCATAGGAAATAGATGGAGAAACATTGGAAACAATGTCAGACGTTATCTTTTTGGGCTCCAAAATCACTGCAGATGGTGACTGTAGCCATGAAATTAAAAGATGTTTATTCTGTGGAAGAAAAGTTATGACCAACCTAGATAGCATATTCAAAAGCAAAGACATTACTTTGCCAACAAAGGTCCATTTAGTCAAGGCTATGGTTTTTCCAGCGGTCATGTATGGATGTGAGAGTTGAACTGTGAAGAAAGCTGAGCACTGATGCTTTTGAACTGTGGTGTTGGAGAAGACTCTTGAGAGTCCCTTGGACTGCAAGGAGATCCAACCAGTCCATTCTAAAGGAGATCAGCCCTGGGTGTTCTTTGGAAGGAATGATGCTAAAGCTGAAACTTCAGTACTTTGGCCACCTCATGCGAAGAGTTGACTCATTGAAAAGACTCTGATGCTGGGAGGGATTGAGGGCAGGAGGAAAAGGGGACGACAGAGGATGAGATGGCTGGATGGCATCACCAACTTGATGGACGTGAGTTTGAATGAACTCCGGGAGTTGGTGATGGACAGGGAGGCCTGGCAATTCAGGGAGGTACTGCAATTCATGGGGTGGCAAAGAGTCGGACACGATTGAGTGACTGAACTGAGCTGAACTGAACAAAACATTAAATAATCATTCAAGAGTCTATACTGACATAAATAAATGATTGAATCAAAAATTAAATGAAAGGGAACAAATCTCCCTTACAGAAGAAGTCCAGATATTTTATATGGTTACTACCCTCACAGAGAAGTAGAGCATCACTCCCCATCCCTTAACTGTGGGCTATGTATGGCGACTTCTTTCCAATGAGGACAATATGAAGAGGAGGAAAGCAGTGGAGAAACCTGATGAACACTACCTCGGCCAGGTGACTGGGGTCAAAGTCAACAGTGAAAAGTCTTGTTGATAATATGTTCCCTTGGTATGCTGAAATGAAAAATTACACTTTGCCTCTGTGATCTTCCTCCCCAAAACTCATAACCCATGTCTAATCTTCTGAAAAATATCAGATAAATCCCAGCTGAGTATCTTTTGACAAAATACCTGATCAGCTCTCTATAAAACTGTCAAAGTCATCAAAACAAGGAAAGCCTGAAAAACTATCAGTCAAAGACACCTAAGGGGTCATGACAATTCCACCTAATCCTATAAGGCTTCTGGGTCAGAAAAAGGACATTGGGTAAAAACTTGGGAAAATCCAATTAAAATGTGGGCCTCAGTGATAATAATGCATCAATAATGGTTCATGAGTTGTGATAAATGTACAAATGTAAGACATTAACAATTGGAGAAAACTGATGTGGAATACAAAAGAACTGTTTGCACTATCTTTATAATTTTTCTGTAAATCTATAACTATTCTAAAGTTAAAAATTAATTTAAAAAAAAAATAAGGTATAACTGTGTTCCATTTGTTCCTAAGTAGCTCCTGTGTGCTGTGCTCAGTTGCTCAGTCATGTCTGAGGCTTTGTGACCCCATAGACTGTAGCCTGCTTGGCTCCTCTGTCCATGGGATTATCCCAGGCAAGAATACTACAGTGGGTTCCCATTTCCTCCTCCAGGGGATCTTCCCAACCCAAGGATCAAACCACTGTCTCTTATGTCTCCTGTATTGGCTTTACTATTGAGACACCTGGGAAGTCCAGAACACCTATAATCTCACCCATTTTAAAGGTGAGACTATCAAGGCTTCTCAAGGTAAACTGAGTAGCCCAATATCATAGAGATTTGTACATGAGAAACTAGGCTTTCAAAGCACACCCCAGATTCCATGGAGCATGGTGTTCCTATCTCTACCTGAATTACAGGAACCAGGTCATAGAGAAATCCTATGATTTTGTAACTCCTGTTTTTGGTTTGCATATTTGGATTATGAAGTTGATGGTTCTGTTTTTGGTTGATTATTTTTTTCTTTCTGAGTTTCATAATCTGGAGGTTTTCTGACAGATAAAACTTGAAGAGACAACAATAAAGTAAAGATCATTTGCACAAGATGAAATCTGTATCCTTCTTCTGCGGGGAGAGAACAGAATGGTGACGTGATTGCTTCCAGGCTGGCTCAAGACCAAGAAGCAAGATGCAGAGCCTACTCTCTTGGACCAGCCTGGGCCACTCTCCAGCCAGAAGGCACATCCAGCTCCAAAATTCTCTTCTTCCCACACCTTCCCATTCAATATAGTCTTTTCCAAAGGAAAGAGAGTTCATGGCCCCAAAGATTCTCTGCACTCCATGTATCGATTATTTCCACTTCTCTCCCCTCTGGGAGTGAGTTGAGAAGGGATGTAGGGTGGAGAGGAGGAGAAAGGGGCAAGTGTGTCTTTTCTCCTTCCTGCAGGAGACAGGAGAGTCAGCATGACTACAACACCCTTGTCCTCCTCATTCACGTTTCCTATGGCACTAAATGTAAGTGCACCTTCAAATCACCCCTATTTACAGAAGACAAACTGAGGTTCGATGGTGAGAAATGACTTGTCCAAGGTCACAAAACTAATAAGAGGGACATAATTAAGGATGGACCTAGAGAATATACTAGCAGATGGGCAGAGGGAAGTAGAAGTAAAAATACATGGCTTTTCTCTTGATTTCCTCAATAAAGTAGGAACACAAGAGGAAATAACTGTTGTCATGAGGTTTGGGTTGATGAGGCAGCCAGCTTGTGTAAAATGCCAGACACCCGAGAGTGTCCTTGTCAGGTGTGTGTGCAAGTAATGTAGAGTGCAGGTGCTGAAGCAGACACTTCAGGACATTCAGGGCAATAGAACTTCTGTCCCTAGTTTGAAAGAGACAGGCAGAAGGAAATCATTTAAACCAGTTGTGTGACAAAGCCATCAGTTGATTGTCTGATATTTTTCACTTTTCCAGTGATTCTCTTGGCACTGGTGTAGACAGCCTGAGGTCAGGCCCCCGGGTCTGTAATTACACAGGCCACAAAGTCAGTGCTTTCCTTAATTACACAGGAAATGAAGGATAGGCGGGTTATTTATTTTTTCAACCTGAATTATACAGTGTGAACTGCCCAAATTTGCAAGACAATGGCAGTCCTCTGGACTTGGCAGCCTGGATTTGTGTGTGTGAGTTGCAGCGCCTTGATCACCTCCCGCACTGAGCCTACCTGGGAATTATTGCCTCCCCTTCCCCTGCTAGCCAGTTTGTAATGTGAAATATTTTATTACTTAGATGCTTTTTGAGGGCAAATACATTACTTCCCTGTGTTGAAAATGCAATTGATCTGCTGCTCAACATCAGCCATAACATTTAACTGCCCTGGAATCCTGATTCAAAGAAAGCCTAGTAATTTGCCTTAAAAGGTGATTATGGCATCTCAACTGAGTTTTGCATCCTCTTCCCTCTATACAAATTACATTGCCATTGAGTAGGCATTTAAAGGGAAGTTGAAAATGTCCCTCTATGCAGAAACAATTTCTCATCTTAGGAAGGAAGAGCTATTAGGTAGCCAGATTGTCTCATGGGCCCCAAACACTGAAGGGCCTAAATGTGACAGCCCGTCAGAGCCAACTAGATGAGTTTCTCACCTTGCTGCTGGGCCTTAGCCAATGAGGATCTTAATGACCACCATGGTGATCAAAAGAGTAGAAGTCCTTCCTAAGTTCACTGAATTGAGTAAGCCATGGTGTTCTTTTCAGGTTCATTGGTAGTGAGGCGGATCTCCTAAGAAAATCAACACCAACAAAAATGATGGAGCTCTGTGAAAGGCAGAATAATGGCCCTCAAAGTTATCTATGTCCTAAATCCAAGACCTGTGAATATGTTACCTTACATGACTGAAGGGAATTTGCAAATATGAGTAAGGTTAAAGACCTTGAGATGGGGAGATGATCCTGGACCGGCTTGACTCCAATCGCGAGTCCTTAAAAACAGAGAATCTTTCCTGACTGTAGTCAGCAAGAAATGTCACAATGGGAGAAGGGTCAGAGAGATGCAATATTGTTGACTTTGAAGACTGAGGAAGGGGCCATAAGCCAAGGAGTGCAGACAGTCTCTAGAAGCTAAAAAGAGCAAGGAAACATATGCTCCTCCAGAGCCTCTGGAGAGGAGCACAGCCCTGCTAATACCTCTATCTTAGCTCAGTGAGACCCATGTGAGACTTCTGGCCCCTACAAGTGGAGGATAATAAATTTCTGTTGGTTTAAGCCACTAAGCTTCTGCTAATTTGTTCCAGCAGTCATACAAACCAGTACAAGCTCAGATATTGATCAACAAAGACCTGGTCAGGAAGCTTATTCTCCCTAGTAGAGGACAACAATGATGCCTCAAGGGATATAGTCTGTGCCTTTCTAACCTGTAGAAATGAGTTCTAGAATGAGTAAAGCGGAGTTCAAGCCAACCATCAGGATTTTGTAAAACAGATATATATCCAGTCGGTTGTTTAGACATTGGACCATCTGAGCCTGCACAACTTTCCAAAGTTCACTGGTCCCTTGGCCAGGCAGTTTCTAAGGCAGATACACCCCCAATAACAGGAAAGGAAAACTAATATCAGGAGAGGGAGAGGAGGCAAAAGAAAGAGGTGCTGCCAAATGTTTCTGGCTCAATTCAGGCTATTTGAGCTTGAACCCCCCTTTAAATATACATTTTGAGTTTTAATGGCTTAATCTAAAAGTGTAGTCTCATAATATGCATCTTTTATTCTCCCTGATCATGTTATCTAATACCTGCATTTCAAACTTCCCTAAGTGATTGACATGCATACATATGTACATACACACACACAATCACACACACACACACACACACACACACACACACAATCACTCACATATGCCAATATGCCAAACTGGGTAAAAGCAATCTTGAGCTTCATTCTGTGAAGAACAGAACACGAATGTAAGCAGTCACCCAGAGCATGGGTTTAACGGACACTGTCATTTTCTCCAATTTTGCCCAAATGAGGTTTTCTTTTTTACAAAAATATCATGTTAGAAGCTCTTTCTTAAGATGTTTGTATGTGCGGTTGGATTATTCATTCTCTATTCACAGAGCCATCCTAATCTAATGTGTAACAAGAGTCTAAAAGCTAATCAATAATGGAACACAGCTCTGCCTATGGAAGTACCCGTGGCTCCTCCGAGAGGAAGCTACACCAGAGAGTCAGCCTCCGAGGGCAGTTCCAACTTTATGTTTATTTTATGATGACTCAACTCCATGTGTAATTCTTTGTATTGTCACTTCCAATTATTTTTGGAACAAAAACACCAGGGAAATGAGTTACTCATTTCAAAAAGTGCATTCATATTTGATAAATAGCTTACAGATTAGAGAGAAGATGTTTACTGAAACCAGGATTCAAAGAGCTTTTCCTGGGGATCAGGCTGACTCGCTAGATGAAGGATGACAAAGCTGCATCACCCAGATCATCTGAAGCTATTATCTCAGGACTGTGATGACTTTCTCGTGAAGGCAGTTCCCTGGGAAATAGCATTATGACAACAAGGCGTTCAGGGGGGTTCTAGCCAGAAGCAAGACCCTGGGAGGCCTGCAGCCATCCCCCAACTTCCTGTTCAGTCTCTCTGGTGATAGAGGGGTCAAGGCCTCTTCTGGTTTGAGGAATGAGAGCCAACTTCCACCTTTATTGTCTCATCCTGCAGTGCCTGGCTGTCCCTAGCATCATGTACCTCTGCTCCTGAGTCCTCAGTTCCTCTCCCATTTCCAATTCAAGCCACAGCAGAGATTTGGGAACCAAGGCATTATTTCTTTGTGCCCTATAAAGGTAGAAACGAAAACCCTCTTCTTACTTACACACTTCTATTGGTATATTTAGCTATTGGATTGTCTCAGCCTGTTCAGGCTGCTATAACCAAATACCACAGATTGGGTGCTTTAAAATAGCAGAACGTTATTGCTCAGGGTTCTGGAAACAGGGTGTCCAAGATCAGTGTGCCACACGGTCATGTTCTGGTGAGAGCCTTCTTCTGAGTTACAGACATTGGACCTGCTTTTCCTCATGTGAAGGAAGGGGTGAGGGATCTCTGCTCAGCTTCTTTTATAAGGGCACTAATCTTATTAAAGGGCTCCACCCTCATGATATAATCACTTCCCAAGGGTCCCACCTCTTAATAACATTACCTTAGTGGGTAGGATTTCAACATATGAACTTGGGGAAGACATAAGCATTGGGACCATAGTGTGAATTATTTACTATAAAACTTTGCTGAAAAAAATAGCATGCTTCATTCGTTCATTCACTTGTGCACCTAGCCTACATATACTTTCTCAGTGTTACATCCTATGCTGGGATATAGACCAGATACTGGGGCTCCACCTCATTTACATAACTCATTTCCCCCAAAATAATGCTTCTCCTGTTTTGTTTTGTTTTTTGTTTTTTTTGTTTTTTTTTTGTTTTTTTTTTTTTTTTTTTACCTTAATCTCTGCTGACCTCAGTTCACAAGCAGAGGGCAGTTTGTCTGGACTGGGAAGATGACTTAGCACCATCATCTACATCAGGGTTTTTTTGCTGATTGAGAAACTGAGCAGCTACAGGAACCTCATTCCAGCTGCGATCTAGAGAAGGATTGCTGGAAGACTTGACCTCTTTGAACATCTACTTCATAGGGCTGTTCATGAGCATTAAGTGAGTAAATGCACATGAAGTACTTAGAATTATGCCTGACTTGGACCAAATGCTTTGGGAATGAAAGATGCTATTTAAAATTTTGAAAACTTGGGACTTCCCTGGTGGTCTAGTGGTTAAGACTCCATGCTTCCACTACAGGGGCCCTGGGTTTGATCTCTGGTCAGGGAAATTAAGATTCTACATGCTGAAATAAATAATTAAGACCTGGTCTATTCCAAGTGCAGCCTGGAGTCAAACAGCTGCCCAACTGGTCTGAGGAACCCTAGTAATTCTTTGAGGAGGGACTAAGCTCCAGCAGGTGAGGAAGGCCTTCTGTCTATGGTGGTCTGGCCCCTCAAGGCTGATCTAGAAACACCTGCATTGGCTCTAGGATGGAGACCTTGGCTTTTAGATCTTTCTATTGCTGACACCAAGCCCTGCAGCTTGGCAAATGCTGTGGCAATGTTGAGGAGTCATGTTGGTTGGCTCAGCTCAGTTCAGTCACTTAGTCGTGTCCAACTCTTTCTGACCCCATGGACTACAGCACGTCAGGCTTCCCTGTCCATCACCAACTCCTGGAGCTTGCTCAAACTCATGTCCATCAAGTTGGTGTTGCCATCTAACCATCTCATCCTCTGTCATCCCCTTCTCCTTCTGCCTTCAATCTTTACCAGCATCAGGGTCTGTTTTAATGGGTCAGTTCTTCACATCAGGTGACCAAAGTATTGGAGTTTCAGCATCAGTCCTTCCAATGAATATTCAGGACTGGTTTCCTTCAGGATTGACTGGTTGGATCTCCTTGTAGTCCAAGGGACAGAGGAACCTGGAGGCCTGCAGTCTATGTAATTGCAAAAGAGTTGCAGATGACTGAGCAATTTGAGCACATACACACAAAATATATTAAGGATGTAATGGTACTATGCTAAGTGCTTCACATGTGCAATCCATCAGTCTTCACAAAAACTCTGTGAGCCTGGTCCTCTTATTCATATTTTACTGATAAGGAAATTGAAACTCAGAGGAAAATTATTTTTCTAATAACATGCTACTATTAGGTAGAAAGGGTTGAAATTTCAATCTGGAGTTTTTGGACTCCAGAAGCCATCCCATCACTATCTTTCCCAATGAGACTACATCCTTACTGAGAGCAGGAGCTCAATCAGAGATTTTCCCAAGACCCCCGCCTCACTCAAGTGAGTCCGAGGCGACTGACAGCCTGGTCAGCCAGAAACCTTCCAACACTCCGTTCACCCCCAAGACCTCTTGGCTGGATGCAGGTAGGGATCAAGCTGGAGTCAAGTGCTGGGAGATCCCAGTCTTCACTCCATGGGGTGGTTTTTTGCCTTTTTAATGGCTTTGATTGTTTAACATGCAGCACAGATTGTAGGTACCTCTTTCCAATTTAAATGGGAAGATGATTCGTTCCATGTCTGAGGCCTGTTACAAGACTGGTGATCTTTATCTCATCCAGAATAAATATCATTATGGTTATTGAACCCATCGATCATTAAGGTGTAGCTGAGTCTTCTTGACTGAACAGGTGGCATGTTATGTTGCTAATAACGTGTTAATATGGGGGGGAAAAAAACTTTTGGCTACAAAAGAAGGGCAAAGTGGGAGTCACTTGTGGATTCCAGGTGCATTTGGCTGCCATTTCATGCTAAGCTTAGAAATCAAGGTAGCATCAGTGTGAACACAGGTCCCTTAGCAATCAGCAATACTGTAGACATCACTTCACAGTGGTTTTGTATTCGATCAGAATTGCAGCACAGTTGCCATGGTTTATAGTGTACTTTTAAAAAATTGTAAGAAACACATTAACATAAAATTTACCATCTTAACCATGTGAAAGTAGGCAGTTCAGTAATGTCACATATATTCACATTATCTAAAGCAATCTCCAGAACTTTTGCAAATTGCAAAGCTGAGACTATTCCAGTGCTGTAGTCACTCCGCATTCCCCCCACCCCCAGCCATTGGCAACCACCATGCTTCTGTCTCCATGAATTTGACTACTCCAACTACTTCAAATTAGCAGAATCATACAGTCTTTGTCTGTGACTGCCTTATTTCACTGAGCATAGTGTCCTCAAGTTTCATCCTTTTTGTACCATGTGACAGAATTTTCTGCTTTTTTGAGGCTGAATCATAATATACTGTGCATATACACTGCATTTTGTGTGTCTGTTGGTCCTCTGATGCACACGTGTCACTTCCACCTCTTGTGTATTGTAAATAATTCTCCTATGAACACAGATGTGCAAATATCTTTTTAAGATATTGCTTTCAATCCTTTTGGATATATACCTAGAGGTGGACTTGCTGGATGATAGGGAAATTCTCTGGTTAATTTTTTGAGGAACTGCTGTAGCATTTTCCATAGCATTGACACTACTTTATATTCTCCCCCTTAGGGGTTACATTTTCTCCATATCCGCACTAACACATGTTATTTCCTATTTTTTCATAGTAGCTCTCTTAATGGATATAAGGATATTTATGCATTTTAAATTTCTGTGTTTTTTCTGCAATAATTTCTTAACATATGAAATGTGGCCTACTTTACAGAATTTCATCAAAATACTGAGGGAAAATTTACTCTGTGTGTGTGTCGGCAATGGCTCTGGGAGACTTGGTCTGCTTACTCTGGAGGAAAGCCCCAGTAGTTGTTGTTTTAAGTTATTTTAAGCTTTACATCTGATGCAAAAGTCTCCTTCTCTTTTTTTTTAAAATATTTTTTTATTGGAGTATAGTTGATTTACAATGTTGTGTTAATTTCATGTGTACAGCAAAGTGATTTAGATATATATATATATTCCATTATGGTTTATCACAGGATATTGAATATACTTCCCTTTGCTGTAAAGTAGGATGTTATTGTTTATGCACTTTATATCTAATAGTTTATGTCTTTTAATCCAAAACTCTTCATTTATCCTTTCCCTGTTTCCCCTTTGGTAACCGTAAGCTTGTTTTCTAAGTCAATGAGTCTGTTTCTGTCTTGTAAATAAGTTCATTTGCATCATTTTCTAGATTCCACATATAAGCAATATAATATAATATTTGTCTTTGACTTACTTCACTTAGTATAATAATCTATAGGTCCATCCATGTTGCTGTAAGTGGCATTATTATTTTTTGTGTGTGTGGCTAAGGAATATCCCATTGTATATATAGACTACATCTTTGTCCATTCTTCTATCTATGGGCATAGAAGTCTCCTCTTTGATGCTCTCTGTAAACACTGCAAGGCTCCTGGGCTACGTGGCATCATACTGCTCTTAGTTGCCCACATGTCTGTCTCTCTTCTCTAGCTGCTGAGCAGTGCGAGGTAAGGTGGCTCTTTTTCTAACACCTACTAGATCTGAGCCCTGTGCTCTAATTCACCTCAGGGCCTGCTTAGTTCTGCATTGTTTCTGGGTGTGTGTCCACACAGTGTAGCAGTTATACATGTGGGCTCTGGAGCCAGACCCCCTGGGCTTGAGTCCCAGCTCTATTATGATTTGCTTTGTGACCTTGGACAAGCTACTACCACTCTCTGGGCCTCAATTTTCTCATATGTTAAATGAGGATAATAGTATTAATCCCATAACCTTGTTATGAGAAATACATTAGCTGCCATGTGTAACATGCTTAGAACAATGCCAGGACATCACAGACACTCACATTTGTCAGCTCTTATTGTAACTGTAAGGAGCCATCACTGTTTTCCATTCCAATCCAGGGTCTGAGTCCTGGTAGCTGTGGTCTGAATCCTGGTAGCTGTGGTCTGAGTCCTGGTAGCTGTGTTCTGCCCTGATTCTCTGGGTCTATTCTTAGAAAAGGTGGATTCTTAGATGATAAGTAGGTAGTGACCTTTTGGAGGGCAGCAAAGGGTAAGGGGACATGAGTTCTCTTTAAACTGGCATTTCTGAGTCTCCTGGTTAGAGTTGTCTCTCTGAGCTACTACTTCTGGGTACTTGCCGAGATTGCTTTTGTGGAGATTGTAGGTGGGCTGGGAACTAAGATGGGACAGGGCCAATATACTCTCCAGAGAATAAAACAAAAGTTGCAAGATAAATGTCTAGATTCCTAGCCTAGTTTTGTTAATTTCCCCATTGCTATTCTTAAGTCCTTAATGCTGCTGCTAAGTCTCTTCAGTCGTGTCTGACTCGGTGGGACCCCATAGACGGCAGCCCACCAGGCTCCCCCATCCCTGGGATTCTCCAGGCAAGAATACTGGAGTGGGTTGCCATTTCCTTCTCCAGTGCATGAAAGTGAAAAGTCAAAGTGAAGTCGCTCAGTCGTGTCCAACTCTTAGCAACCCCATGGACTGCAGCCTACCAGGCTCCTCTGTCCATGGGATTTTCCAGGCAAGAGTACTGGAGTGGGGTGCCATTGCCTTCTCCATCCTATAAAGTCTTATGTAAATGCGCCAGCCATGTCTCTGTTGTGGGGAAAGTCCCATGTCTACACTCGAACCAGAATGATGGATAACAGGACAGGCCCACTGCCACCACCATGCCCACTCTCAACCTCCAACAAAGCCAATGTATGAGCCACATCAGGAATCAGTGAGAAGGTCAGATGATTAATGGGGCTTTTGGGTTTCAGTTCAGGGTAAGGTATAGCTTGGAGAGTCAATGTTCTCACTTGAAGGGTCTCCCTCTGGTATGAGGCTTGTCTTAGTCAGTTCAGGCTGCTTTGAGAAAAATATCATACAATGGGTGGGCTCAAACAACCCAATTATATTTTTCATAGTTCTGGAAGCTGGAAATCCAAGATCTGGGTGCCATGATCCAGTGCGGGCCCTCTTCTTGTTTATAGATGGCTGTCTTCTTTTTGTATCTTCACAGGGAAAAGACAGGGGCTGGTTGTCTCCTCAGTGTCTCTCCTTGTAAGGACTCTAATCCCATCCTGAAGGCTCCACCCTCATGACAGTGGTATTGGCCCCACCTCCAATACCATTATGTTGGTGATTAGGGCTTCAGCATATGAATTTGGGAGGAATACAGTCAGCTCATAACAGGGATTACCAGCCTGGAAGGATGTAAATTTTATATTGTTAAAGAAAGTAGCAATTTCCTTAAAGAAGTCAGAACCATCAGTACAAGTTTATGAATATAATTTCATTTATAAATATTTAATCTTATGGTGGCAAGACTGATCTTTAAGACTGGCTGGTCTGCCCCTCATTTGCTAGTCAGAGAAATGAAGGCTCAAAGAACAGAAGCTTTACTCCCAGGCCCAAAGCTAGAGACAGTAGAGCTGGGAGGAGGACCCAGGCTATTACGTACTTTCTACTCTACCTAGATCTGTCCCAGGCTCCCCAAAGAAGTCACAGCAGGAAAGTCAATTGACGTCATCCTGGCCAGGTATTCCTAGCTGGGGACACATGCAGTTCAGGGGCTGAAGCTCGCAGAATTTTTGTGAAGACGCTACTCCTTCTCATGGACATTTATCTTTGAGTGTAGATTAAATAATAAAGACATTTAAAATGTTTAAAATTCTTGTTTTTTAATTAAAGTATCCTTATTTTTTTGCTGACTCTGTTGCCCTGAAGGCATCCTATTTCCCCACATCCAGATTCACTAATTTGAGCAGTGATTTTGGCATTAGGGGAAGAGGCAGAGACGGTCTACATCTGCACAAAACATATCACATTATACCTGGAACAGTATGCTAATAACAGGGAACATTTCTTGAGGCCTTCTGATGTGGCAGGCACATAGGATTTTACCTGGATGAATTCATTTCTCATGACAACTCTCTATGTGGGAAGTGAGTCAGGTTTCCACCTTTTGTAGATGAGGAAACTGAGACACAGAGAACGTAAGTAACTTGCCCTAAATTCACACAAGTGCTGACAGTGCATATCATAAATTCTTAATAACATGCTCTATGATTATTATGATTATTACTGTTGCTGAAAGTTTTGAAGTAAGATGTTGAATCTGAAGGATTGTTTAGATACTGCATCCAGGCCCTCACTTTCCTGATGGAGAAACAGACCAGGAAAGGGAATGGGGTGAGGGCATGGAAGTGGGGCTCATGACTCTAAGATGGCACCATGAGCTTTCCCACCCATGACTGCCTCAGGTCGAAGGACACAATTCAACATGAGGCATTTCAAAGTCACTTTAACTACCTCCTCTCTTGCTCGTCAAGGGCAGCCTCTGAGGACTGAGGTTGGGTGAAAATGTGCTTTTCAAAACTACCCCACAAGACTGCTGGAATGACTGTGTCAGGAAACTCTTGGAAATGAGAGTGGAAAAGATGTTTTTGTTCACTCTTCCATGAGTAAGAGAAACAGTGACCATAACTCAGATCATACCAGGAAGATTTAGTATCACATTCTTTTTTTTCAGAGTCCTTTCATTTTTTAAATCTCTTTAATTTCAAGACCTTTTCCCCACTGGCCCCTGCCCATCAGCTCTGTGATTTGAATGGAGTCCACTCTGAGGCCTGTCACCCTCAGGGAAGAGCAGCTCCTCTTTGCAAATGTGGATCATTGCACAGAATGCAAAGCAGTTGAAGATTAAGAAAATTTAGTGGGAGTCTTGAGAGCTTTCTGAACTTTTGAGGATTTATCCAATGTGAACTTTTACTCTTTTTTCCAGTTCATCCTCAGCTAATAGAAAGAAACCAGTGAGTGAAAGTCTCTCAGTCATGTCTGACTCTTTGCGCCCTTATGGACTATACAATCCATGGAATTCTCCAGGCCAGAATACTGGAGTGGGTAGCCTTTCCCTTCTCCAGGGGATCTTCCCAACCCAGGAATCGAACCCGGGTCTCCTGCATTGCAGGCAGATTCTTTACCAGCTGAGCCACAAGGGAAGCCCATATTCTCTGTAGACAATACCTTTCTGGCAAGCTGACCTTCCTCCCTCGATGCATGCAAACACACTGCATTTTCAGGCTGCAGAAAGTGCTCTCATTTTAGAGATGAGGAAAAAGCAATGTGCTTTGGGGGACAGCATGAAGGTTGGATTCTAAACTCTGGGTCAGCCTTAGACAAAGGATACACCTCACCTTGGGACACACTTCCCTAGGCCAAGGTTGCACCAGGATGGGAAGAGCCCTGTGCTTTCTCCAAACAGTCCATAAGAACAAGATGATGCTGCCCAAGTATGAAGGCCTGGTTTCCCATCTCAGATACATCACTTTCTAGCTGAGTCACTTAACTTCTAAGAGTCCCTGTTTTGTATAAAACAATTTTTACACTACTAATAAGATGACCACTAATAATAAAAGCCCAGTAGTGAATATTAGTTGAGTGCTTATTCTGAGTTGAGGATTTTTATTTTTCTCAAAACTTTTCCTGGGCTGTACCATTGAATATTCCCTGCAATTCAATGAGCAAGGTAATGTTAAGTTGAATCATGCAAAATTACCATTATGTGACCATTTCTGACCTACAAATTACAATTTCATAGAGTTAATCTAATACATCCCATTTTACAGATGAAAAAACTGAGGCATATAAAAGCTAAGTAACTTGGACCCCAAATTCAAGAGTTATAAAGGTAGTAAGAAGTGATATCTACCTCTCAAGCTTGTCTGAAGGATTAGGTGAGATGATGCATGTAAATCACCTAGCACAATGCCTAACCAGGGTAATTGCTCAATAAATAATAGCTACTATTATTGATCAATCTCTGCTGAGGCCAGGGCCAGCTATCTAACTTGCAATACCCACAGCAATTTAAAACTTGAGGCCCCTTGTTCAAAAGTCAGGTTAAGGTGCCATTAAAGTAACAAAAATATAAAACTTACTTCCTTTCTCCCACCATCTCTCTGGACCTACACTGGTGATCTTTATTTATTCTTTAATGTCACATTCACCTGATACTTGTGAGGCAAGTATAGACCCTTGAAGGTGCCGTGAGGGCACACAATGCCCAGCTGCCAGATTCCTTCTCCCACCCAGCTGGCAGATGTCCACACAGGGCCCTGGCTTGAGGGCAGGAAGTCAAGCTTGGCATTTCTCTTTGCCACCCAATCACCACTCCACCCTCATGGCATACAGGAGACTTCCACTCCAGGACAGACTTAATCCCTGGCTCAAGGCAGATACAGGCTCACCTCTGCCTACTTGCTGAATATATGGTGATGCTGCCAGCCTGGAGCAGGGACTGTAGCTGCCACATCCCACCCTGGCACTACATAGTACATGCATGCATAGTTCTGCCCTTCCCCATGCCTACCCCCAGCTCCAGCTGGGGATAAAAGGCAGGAGTGGTTTTTGGGAGGGGCATGGAGGGAGAGGCCAGGTGGTGCTCAGGAGGACCAGGGCCCCAGAAGCAGGGAGGTGAATAAGGGATGGGAGGTGAGGTGAGGCTCCCAGGTTTACTAGCCCACCAGAGTTCAATTACAAAATGTAAAGCCAGAGATGAACTGATTTAGAATTTCAAGACAGTGGCCAGAGAACATTAAGCCAAGCCCAGAGCCCTTCTCAACTCAGAGGCGTGGGCAGCTACCCAGCCTGCATGCCCACGAAGCTGACTCCTAATCAGACTCAGGCTGTGAACAAGCTGCTGGAGAGATCACAGTGGAATCCAAGCCCACCCAGAGCAGAGGAGGCACCCTTGAGCTGTGAGGAGCACTGTGTGGGCCTCAGATGGGAAGGGACCCACTGCAGAAGGGGTGCAGAGAGGCATACCTGTCAGAAGGAGAGTGGGCATTGGGCATTGGTCCCCCTCCCTGGCTGAGTCCCAGGCCATGGGTCTGGATTCCAGGCCAAACTCCCTCCCCCATCACCTCCTCCTGGCTAATCCAGGCTTCTAACATGTCCTCAAGCATAGACCAAAATGATGCTGTGAATTCTGGTGAGATGTAAACTCTTCTTTCTTCTGTCATTCCTGTGACAAATAGTAAAACCCTCTACTTTGCATTTCCAAACCATAGGAAAGAGTGTCACTCCTTTCTCTAAGAATGACTCCTGGGACCCTTCAGAAGGCCTCATTCTAGCTCCCTATTGGAAAGATGAGCAATGCACAGGCTCACAGAAGAGGCACTGTGGAGTTTCGCTGGTTAAAATAGTTGAAGCACTTTGAAGATCTAATGTGCTACGTTAATTCTACATTCCATTATTACTAATAAATGCTCAACATTCGCACATCGGAATATCTGGAAAGGGACATTTGATTCACGATGAGTCAAGAGTGATTTAAAATGTTGACCCTAGCTCTAAGCATAGCCAGAGTTTTATGTGCATCATATAATGCAATAATTGCTATGGTAACTGCTCATTTATATTAATTAGAGGAGTAAATAGAGTTCCGTAATATATATTCCAGACTAATGCCGAGAGCATAAGTAAGATCTCCCCATTGAAAGGTTTAATTGATGCACTTGCCTTGTAGGAAAATTTGCTTTTTTTTTTTCCTTCATAGGTATATTTAGCCCATTTAAAGCAATTTTCTTTTATTCTCCATCTCCCTTCTGCCTTGCACTGCCTCTGGGATTCCAAGGCAATTAGCCATTTATGTGGAGAAAAAGAAGGCTTAATGTGCAGCAATCCTGAGATTTTTTTGCTCTGTGAGCACTGGAGACATTTTATGAGTAAATAACAGGAACTGAGCCTTCTGAAGCCTTGGCCATTGGAGCAAATCTTCTAAGCATGAAGCGCTTAAAAATTTACACCTAAGTCATCAGGTGATCTTAAGCCTGAAATTTGAAAGACGATAGGTGAGGCCTATTCTCTGCTCCAGTTCATTTGATTCTCAAATTTATCAGGAGAAAAATGAGAAACTTGAGCTACAATAGGACATCGCCTGCACACATTTCTCAAGAGGATCTCTGTATGGCTGTGATGCACAGAGCTCCCCAGTCTGAGTAGTGCAATATAACACAGGTCTGGGTTTTGCTCCTACTGTGTGTTCACCAGGGGTCAGCAGAGTTCCTATACTGGTCACAGCCTTTCTGAGGCTCAGGACAATGAAAGTCTTACCTCAGCGTGAGATCTCATCATAACCTCAGCAAGAGGAAGACAATTCAGCAAATTTCACCCAGAAGTGGCAAGTTAACTGGCACTCATATCTCATGGGCCAATAAAGTCACATAACCAAACCTAGCTTCAAAGGAGGGCTTCCCTGGTGGCTCAGCTGGTAAAGAATCTGCCTGCAATGCGAGAGACCTGAGTTTGATCCCTGGGTTGGGAAGATCCCCTGGAGAAGGGAAAGGTTACCCACAGTATTCTGGCTTGGAGAATTCCATGGACTGTATGGTCCATGGGGTCACAAAGAGTAGGATATGACTGAGCTTCAAAAGAGGGTAGGGAAGTGTTGGGGGAGGATAAAAAGAGATCATACTGTATTCAACAACTCTATCCCTTGGGATTCTAGAAAGATAAAGGTAGTTTTTAAATTTTGCTTTTCTTTCATTTTTGAAGAAATATCTTTATTGTTATTATTAAAAACATATCATAATGCTCAAAACTTACGAAAACACATAAAAAGAAAGAAAACAAAAATCACCAATAATCACATGACAAGCACTTGCAGACATTTGAAAATCTCTCTTCACCCTCTTTGTCTTGTTTTGTTTTGCTCTGTTTTTTTTCTTTTCCTGAGTCTAAAACAACATGAAATTCACGGAGCATTCTCATGTCTCTACTTTTTGGTCTTAGTTTTGTTTCTCCTTTGGCCTCTCCATAGGCCTCTCTCACTCAGATCATGTTGATTTCTTCCTGTTTTTCCTCTTGATCGACCTGGAAGGAAAGCCCTCGGTGAAATATCTATAAATAAGCAAAACTTTAGCTGATATTCACCAATGTTTATGGAATAATTCTCTGAGATTTTACATCAAAGGCCTCCAACTCTTTCTTATGACTTCCCAAAGCCCTTCCAGGAAGGAAGTGTGGGAGGGAGAAACTCTGCCATGAGTGTTGGTGGAAGACTCTCTTATTTCTTATATGAAAAAAAGCAGGTTTTTATCTTACCTTTAGACTTGAATGCTATACCAGTTTATCTTGATATGAACTCTTGATATACTGAATGATTTTACTTACTCCCAGGCTATAAACTTTTAAAACATATTAACTTCTCATTGACTTTTAAAAAATTAATTTACTTGAAATATAGTTGCTTTACAATGTTGCATTAGTTTTTGCTGTACTGCAAAATCAATCAGCCATATATAGACATGTATCCCCTCCTTTTTGAACTTTCTTCCCATTCAGGTCACCACAGAGCACTGAGTAGAGTTCCCGGTGCTATACAGTAGGTTATTATTAATTATCTATTTTATACATAGTAGTATATTTATGTAAATTATAGTCTCCTGGTTCCTCCCACCCCCTTTCCCCCTTTGCATCCACACATTTGTTCTCTACATCTGTGTCTCTCTTTTTGCTTTATAAATAAGATCATGTATACCATTTTTCTAGATTCCATATATATGTGTTAATATACGATATTTGTTTTTCTCTTTCTGACTTACTCCACTCCGTATGACACTCCATAGCCCACCAGGCTCCTCTGTCCATGGGATTCTCCAGGCAAGAATACTGGAGTGGGTTGCCATTTCCTACTCCAAAGTATCCTCCTGACCCAGGGATCAAACCCACTCTGTGGCTCCTGCATTGGCAGGTGGATTCTTTTCCACTAGCACCACCTATACTTGGCTTATTCAAATCAGAATCCAAATACATTATAAATTTATACTAATATTTGCAATTCAAACTCAAGATTGTAGGTTTTATACTTTTTTAAAAAAGTATGTTTCTATTACTGCTGTCTTGTACAGAAAATCCCAATTGCTAATGACATTGACATAACTCCTTACATGCTTTATAACCTATTGCTAGATAAATGTACAATAGATTCAGAAGAATAATACCAAATTTTTTTTAAAAATTATTCATTTATTTTTGGCTCCCTTGGGTCTTAGTTGCAGCATGTGGGCTTCTCTCTAGTTGCGATGTGCAACATTTAAGATCTTACTTCCCTGACCAGAGATTGAATCCATGTTCCTTGCATTGCAAGATGGATTTTTTAATATAAATTTATTTTTAATTGGAGGTTAATTACTTTACAATATTGTATTGGTTTTGCTATACATCAGACACAGATGTATAGAACAGTCTTTGGACTCTGTGGGAGAGGGAGAAGGTGGGATGATTTGCAAGGTGGATTTTTAACTACTAGACTACCAAGGAACTCTTCAATGAAATCAATTTGTCAATTACCAATATGATAACTGAAGACAGTACAGAGGTTTTTGTTTGTTTGTTTGTTTGTTTGCTGTTTTGCTGTTCTGGGGGTTTGGGGTTTGGTTGTGTGTTTTTTCGTTGTTCTTGTTTGGTTAGGTCTTTTTTTTTTTTTTTGGTCCTAGAGTATATCCCACTAGGGATGAACAGTGAAATTACTGCCACTTGGAACAATTCCATTCTGTGTGTTTCTGCCACCGACTCAATAACACAGTTCATTTGTTCAAGTTCATTTTCAGTTTCATTTAATTTTGCATTATAATTAAATTTAAATTATAAATTTTCAAAAATGTATATCAATCCAAAGTTCAATATGCAATCTGAATTTATAACTCCAAGAGGTATGACTTTTCTCTCTTTACTCTCATCCTGTGTCCCCTCTTTCCCTATAAGTGGCCATTTGAAAAACGTTATGGTTATTTTTTGGGAGGTATAGTTGATGTACAATGTTATATAAATTATAGGTATACAATATAGTGATTCACAATTTTTGAAAGTTATACATCATTTATAGTTATTATAAAATACTGGCTGTCTTATACAAATACATCCTTGTAGCTTATGTATTTTATACATTTGTTGTTGTTTTTCAGTCGCTCATTCATGTCTGACTTTTTGCGACCCCATGGACTGCATGCAGCATACCAGGCTTCCCTGTCCTTCACTATCTCCTGGAATTTGCTCAAATTCATGTCCATTGAGTCAGTGATGCCATCCAACTGTCTATCTTCTATCATCCCCTTCTCCTCCTGCCTTCAATATTTCCCAGCATCAGGGTCTTTTGCAATGAATCAACTCTTCACATCAGGTGGCCAAACGATTGGAGCTTCAGCTCCAGCATCAGCCCTTCTAATGAATATTTGGTGTTGATTTCCTTTAGGATTGACTGGTTTGATCTCCTTTGCTGTCCAAGGGACTCTCAAGAGTCTTCTCCAACACCACAGTTCAAAAGCATCAATTCTTAAGCACTCAGCCTTCCTTATGGCCCAGCTCTTACATCTGTATATGACTACTGGAAAAACCATAGGTTTGACGATATGGGCCTTTGTTGGCAAAGTGATGTCTCTGCTTTTTAATACCCTGTCTAGTTTTGTCATAGCTTTTCTTTCAAGGAGCAAACATCTTTTAATTTCATGACTGCAGTCACCATCTGCAGTGATTTTGGAGCCCAAGAAAATAAAGTCTGTCACTATTTCCATTTTTCCCCCATTTATTTGCCATGAGGTGATGGGCCAGATGCCATGATCTTAGTACAATTTTATACACAATACATTGTATCTCTTAACCCCTTACCCGTATATTTCCCCTACCTACTTCCCTCTCCCCACTGGTATACACTAGTTTGTTCTCTATATTCATGAGTCTGTTTCTTTCTGTTGTATTCATTAGTTTGTTTTATTTTATAGATTCTACATATAAGTATCATACAATATTTATCTTTCTCTGCCTCACTTATTTCACTTAGCATAATACCCTCCAATTCCATCCATGTTGTTGCAAATGACAAATTTTCATTTTTTTAAAATCTCTGTTTTTCTGTGCTGACTTTTAGACGGGTTCTTCAGTGTTATCCTCCAGTTTACTCATTTGCTGTTTGACTCTTATCTCTTTCCCATCTATTGAGTTTTATTTTAGTTTCCATATAAGTGCCTCTCTGTCTCTGTCTCTTTCTGTCTTTGTATCTGTCTCTCTTTCTATATGTATTTTCTATATATATTCATATATCATTTCTATTTCTAATGTATAATTATTTTATTTATCCATATATCTTTTTCATAATTTATTGTTCATTTTATTAGTTACTCTTCCCTTTCTCTTTTTGTTCTTGTTGTTTAGTCACTAAGTCATGTCCAACTCTTTGCGACCCCATGGTCTGTAGCCCGCCAGGCTCCTCAGTCCTTGGGATTTCCCAGGCCAGAATCCTGGAGTGGGTTACCATCCCTTCCTCCAGGGGATCTTCCTGACCCAGGGATTGAATTCCTATCTCTTGCATTGCAGGCAGATTCTTTACCACTGACCACCAGGGAAGCCTTTTCTCTCTTAGAGGAGTATAAACATACTTATTTGAAAGTCCCCATCTCATGATTTTGCTCTTGCCTCCATCCAGGCTCCCAGGCCCAGAGTCTAGCATAGAGCTCCCCTCTCGTCTGAGATACTGGGACTATTGCATGTCCAACCATAAGACCATGAGAATCCTGGCCCAAGACTTGGATGAATAGTTTGTTCTGCTTCTCTGCCTGGATGTTTGGTGCAGCTTTATATAAGCGGTAGCTGCAGGTACAGTGAATCATTGGTTTCAACCTCTTTTCTCAAGCAGAAAGCCTTAATCCTTTTTCTATATTGTGTGCTGTATTCATGTACTCATGACCCATCAGGTAGTGAACTCCTAGACACTTCTGGTTGCTTTCAAAACAAGTGCCCTGTGGACCCTTCTGGACACTTCATCCCTGCTCACTACTTTTTCTATACCATTTTAAGTCCAGAGATGTTATTTTGTTTTGGAGTGTGGCTATATTTTCTTTCACATTTTCTTTCTATGTCATCTCACATTGGTGTGTGTGGAGAATGGGACAGGAAAGGATGATGTGGCCAGACAAAGCTCAAAGTATGAACTTACAATGGCATCTTGAGTAGAAGTCTCCAAATTTTTCTTGGCAAAAATTCTCTTGCATTATCATTTTTTTGTATAATGGTGAATCAATGCTTTCTTTTTTTATAATCTGCTATATATTGAACATTTCCATGTGCCATTAAATATTCTACAATAGCACACTTCTGTTCATGCTGCTCAAACTGGATTGTCCTTATCTGCCTGTATGTCCCCTGCTAGACTATGATACCTGAGGCTTGGATGAGGCTTTGTTCATCTCTTTCTGTATCCCCAGGGCCTATCACGGAGCAGGCCTCAGGGAATAGGTATTGAATGAATGAATGAGTCAATGAATGTGAACTTTAACTCCTTTAACTCAATGTGTGCACCTCAAGTTAGACTTTTGTGCAATTGCTTACAGGGAGGTTCAAGCATGGATAGCTGAGACTATTCGAGGCCCAGGGGGCTAGCGATATATTTAGAAGATGAAAACTCAGTTGGTGATGAAGATGTTGCTTTTCATGCTGTCTCTCCTTGTCTTGCTCATATAATTCCATCATTTAGCTCTGTGGTGTTTCTTGGACTCTAATAGCTGTTGTTGTTTGGTTGCTGTTCTGTCACTAAGTCGTGTCTGACTCTTTGGGACTCCATGGACTGGAGCACTTCAGGCTTCCCTGTCCTTCACTATCACCTAGAGTTTGCACAAACTCATGTGCATTGAGTCAGTGATGCCATCCAACCATCTTATCCTCTGTTGCCTCCTTCTTCTCTTTCAATCTTTTCCAGCATCTTGGTAATACTTCCTAAAGCCCACTTGAATTCACACTTCAGGATGTCTGGCTCTTGGTAAATGACCACACCATCATGGTTATCTGGATCATTAAGACTTTTTTGGATAGTTATTCTGCGTATTCCTGCCACCTCTTCTTAATATCTTCTGTTTCTGTTAGGTCCTTGCCATTTCTGTCCTTTAATGTGCCCATCTTTGCATAAAATGTTCCCTTGGTGTCTCCAATTTTCTTGAAGAGATCTCTGGTCTTTCCCATTGTATTGTTTTCCTCTATTTCTTTGCATTGTTCATTTAAAGAAGGCTTTAAAAAAATCTCTCCTTGCTATTCTCTGGAACTTTACATTCAGTTGGGTATATCTTTTCCCTTCTCCTTTGCTTTTTGCTTCTCTTCTTTTTTCAGATATCTGTATGGCCTCCTCACACAACACTTTGCCTTCTTTCATTTCTTTTTCTTTGGGATGGTTTGGTCACCACCTCTTGTACAATGTTACGAACCTCTGTTCACAGTTCTTCAGATGTTCTGTCTACTAGATCTAATTCCTTGAATCTATTTGTCACATCTACTGTATAATCATAATGGGTTTGATTTAGGTAATATCGATTGGCATACTAGTGGCATACTACTGGTTTTCACTACTTTCTTCTATTTCAGCCTGAATTTTGCAATAAGGAGCTGATGATATGAGCCACCGGTAGCTCCATGTCTTGCTTTTGCTGACTGTATAGAGTCCGTCTCTGTACAGAGTCCAAGTTCTCCATCTTTGGCTACAAAGAATATAATCAATATGATTTTTATATTGACCATCTTGTGATGTCCATGTGTAGAATTGTCTCTTGTATTGTTGGAAAAGAGTGTTTGTTATGACCAGTGTGTTCTCTTGACAAAACTCTGTTAGCCTTTGCCCTGCTTCATTTTGTACTCCAAGGCCAAACTTGCCTGTTATTCCAGGTATGTTTTGACTTCCTACTTTTGCATTCTAATCTCCTGTGATGAAAAGTACATCTTTTTTGGTGTTAGCTCTAGAAAGCCTT
Source organism: Capra hircus (assembly GCF_001704415.2). NCBI lineage: Eukaryota > Metazoa > Chordata > Mammalia > Artiodactyla > Bovidae > Capra > Capra hircus. The sequence goes on along the minus strand of NW_017189774.1, from coordinate 138,613 downwards.
GTAGGTCTTCATAGAATCAGTCAACTTCAACTTCTTCAGCATCAGTGGTTGGACCACAGACTTGGACCACTGTGATGTTGAATGGTTTACCTTGGAAATTAACTGAGATCATTCTGTTATTTTTGAGATTGCACCCAAGTACTGCATTTTGGACTCTTTTGTTGACAATGAAGGTTATGCCATTTCATCTAAGGGATTCTTGTCCATAAGTCCGTTCAGTCGCTCAGTCATGTCAGACTCTTTGTGACCCCATGAACTGCAGCACATCAGGCCTCCCTGTCCATCATCAACTCTCGGAGCTTACTCAAATTCATGTCCATTGAGTCAGTGATGCCATCCAACCATCTCATCCTCTGTCGTTCCCTTCTCCTCCCACTTTCAATCTTTCCCACCATCAGGGTCTTTTCTAGTGAGTTGGTTCTTTGCATCAGATGGCCAAAGTATTGGAGTTTTAGCTTCAACATCAATCCTTTTAATGAATATTCAGGACTGGTATCCTTTAGTATGGACTGGTTGGATTTCCTTGCAGTCCAAGGGATTCTCAAGAGTCTTCTCCAGCACCACAGTTCAAAAGCATCAATTCTTCAGCACTCACCTTTCTTTATAATCCAACTCTCACATCCATACATGACTACTGGAAAAACCTTTGCTTTGACTAGACAGATCTTTGTTGGCAAAGCAACGGCTCTGTGTTTTAATGTGTTATCTAGGTTGATCATAGCTTTCCTTCCAAGGAACAAGCGTCTTTTAATTTCATGGTTGTAGTCACTATCTGCAGTGATTTTGGAACCCCCCCAAAATAAAGTCTCTCACTGTTTCCATTGTTTCCCTATCTATTTGCCATGAAGTGATGGGACTGAATGCCATGATGTTAGTTTTCTGAATATTGAGTTTTAAGCCAACTTTTTCACTCTCCTCTTTCACTTTCATCAAGAGGCTCTTTAGTTCTTCTTCACTTTCTGCCATAAAGGTAGTACCCTTTGCATATCTGAGGTTATTGACATTTCTCCAAGCAATCTTGATTTCAGCTTGTGCTTCATCCAGGCTGGAATTTTGCATGATGTACTCTGCATATACGTTAAATAAACAGGGTGACAATATGCAGCCTTGACATACTTCTTTCCCGATTTGGAACCAGTCTGTTGTTCCATGTCCAGTTCTAACTGTTGCTTCTTGACCTGCATACAGATTTCTCAGGAGGTAGGTCAGGTGGTGTGGTATTCCCATCTCTTTCAGAATTTTCCACAGTTTGTTGTGATCCACAGAGTTTGTTGTGATCCAAGTCAGGCTTCAACAGTACATGAACTGTGAAATTCCAGATGGTCAAGCTGGATTTAGAAAAGGCAGAGGAACCAGCGATCAAACTGCCAACATCTGTTGGACCATCAAAAAAAGCAAGAGAGTTCCAGAAAAATATCTACTTCTCCTTTATTGACTATACCAAAGCCTTTGACTGTGTGGATCACAACAAACTATGGAAAAATTCTTGCCCATAGTAGTAGATATAATGGCCATCTGAATTAAATTCACCTATTCTGGTTCATTTTAGTTCACTGATTCCTAAAATGTCAGTGTTCACTCTTGCCATCTCCTGTTTGACCATGTCCAATTTACCTTGATTCCTGAACTTACCCTTCCAGGTCATGATGCAATATTGCTCTTTACAGCATCAGACTTTACTTTGACCACCAGACATAGCCAGTGTTGTTTCTGCTTTGACCCAGCCTCTTTATTCTTTCTGCAGCTATTAGTAATTGTCCTCTGCTCTTCCACAGTGGCATATTGGACACCTGCAGACCTAAGGGGCTCTTCTTCCAGTATCACATTGTTTTTGTTTGTTTGTTGGTTGGTTTTTTTGCCTTTTCATACTATTCATGGGGTTTTTGATGCAAGAATACTGGAGTGGTTTGCCATTCTCTTCTCCAGTGGACCACATTTTGTCAGAACTCTCCACCATGACCTATCTATCTTGAGTAAGGCATGGCTCATAGTTTCATTAAGTTACACAAGGCTGTGATCTATATGATCATTTCAGTTAGCTTTCTGTGATTGTGGTTTTTGTTCTGGAGGCTGTGGTATCATAGTTCTTGGGTCTTCTGTCTGCCCTCTGATGGGTAAGGATAAGAGGCTTGTGAAAGCTTCCTGATGGGGGGTACTGGCTGTGGGGAAAATGGGTCTTGCTCTAGTGGGCAGGGCCATGCTCAGTAAATCTTTATTCCAATTGTCTGCTGACGGATGGGCCTGTGCTCCCTCCCTGTTGTTTGGCCTGAGATGACCCAGTCCTGGAGTCTACAGATTCTATGGTATGGCTAGTGGTGACCTCCAAGAGAACTTATGCCAACATGTGCTCCCAGGCCTGTTTTTGTCAGTGTTCCTATCCTCACAGCAGGCCACTGCTGACCTCCTCCTCTGCAGGAGACCCTCAAACAGTCATGGGTAGGTCTGGATCAGTCTCTTGTGAGGTCACTCCTCTCACCTGGGTCTTAGTGTGCACAAAGTTGCATCCTCCAAGAGTGTCTGTTTCCCACAGTCCTGTGGAAATTCTGTAATTAAATCCCACTGTCCTTCAAATTCAGATTCCCTGGGGATTCCCAGTCCCTTTGCCAGATCCCCAAGTTGGGAAGTCTGATGTGGGACCCTAGAAGCTTCGCAACAGTGTAATAATTTCTTTGTTATTATTGTCCTCCAGTTTGTGGGTCCCCACTCGGTGGGTATGGGATTTGATTTTAATATGATTGTGGCTTCTCCTTCGTCCTTGGATGAGGGGTATCTTTTTTTGGTGGGTCTTAACGTCCTCTTGTCAATGATTGTTTAACAGCTAGTTGTGATTTTGATGGTTTTGCAGGAGAAGATGAGCACATGTCCTTCTACTCTGCCATCTTAGTAGTCCTCTGATAGCTGGGTAACCACAAAAGTAGTAATAACACATGCTGGAGATACCCAAGGTTGGAGTAAAGCCAGGACATTTCCTTTTGGGATGAGTTCTTGTGTTAAAACAGCTAACAATGAATTGTCCTTTCTTGTTTTCTAAGGCAATCATTCTATGGCTGGAAATCCCATAGTTCATACCTGGGGCCCTCTTGACAGCTACTTTCTGACTAAGACTTTAAAGTTCTTAAAGATTCCCAATTTAATTTTAGATTCTTAATGATCTTCATGGTCTTTTCCCCCATTACAAGCGTGTATCCTTGTAAATCTGGAAGCTGCTCAGCATGGATGCCGTCAACCACTAAAAATGTCAATATGTTTCAAATAAGTATTGTAGCATCTCAGAAAAGTCTGTTCTTCATGAAAATCCCCCATTAAATCAATATTATCCATTATTAAAATCTACCTGCTGTATTTCACAGACAAATGGCAATATGAAGGGCCAAGAAATCATGTAGTCAATCAAAGATTTGCCTAAGAAAATCAGGGAATGCAAATCAACCTCAGTACCTCTCTCCATCTGTTTTTTTGGCCTCAGAGTTAACCGCTCATTGTTCTAGTTCCTCCATTTCTGAAATGGTTCCTGAACTTTGGGGGAATTTTGTGGAGAACTGAGACTCTGCTGTCTGAACATAGAGGAGCAAAGTTAGTTTCACACTGTACAGCTAGAGATGCAAACAAGCTAAAAGACAGACCTACCACTCCTGCTAATCCTTCTTCCCTGATCTGTGACATCCAGGGATTTGGTATCTTCACCTACCTCAGTGCTGTTGCATCTCAAGCTGCAGCAGGCTTAATGAGGTCGCTAGTTATCGCGATGCTAGAAGACACATTTAGAGAACTTTAACACTGTATCATGCCCATTGTAAAGGTAAGTGAGTGAGTGAAGTCGCTCAGTCGTGTCTGACTCTTTGCGACCCCGTGGACTGTAGCCTACCAGGCTTCTCCATCCATGGGATTCTCCAGGCAAGAATACTGGAGTGGGTTACCATTTCCTTCTCCAGGGGATCTTCCCGACCCAGGGATAGAACCCGGGTCTCCCACATTGGAGGCAGAGCTTTAACCTCTGAGCCACCAGGGTAAGCTCATATAAATTTGGGCTGTACGTTTTGGATAACAGTTGGTTCTCTAACAAACAAACCCCTCCAATGTCAACAGTTTAACACAATCAATGTTTCTCATTCCAGTAACAGTGCACCATGCACATTGCTAACTGGCAGCCTTTCCTCCACTTGTGCTCAGTTGCTTCCAGCTCTTTGCAACTGTATAGACTATAGCCCCACCAGGCTCCTCTGTCCATGGAATTTCCCAGGGAAAAATACTGGAGTGGGTTGCCATGCCCTCCTTCAGGGGATCTGCATCTCTTACGTCTCCTGCATTGGCAAGTGGGTTCTTTACAACTAGTGCTACCTGGGAACCCAGAACCTTTCTATCTTGTGGCTATGCTACAGCTAAGACCTCAGACAACTCTCCTTCCAGCTGACAGAATTGGAAATCAAAGCTTCACAAGTCCTACCTGCTCTTTACCTGGCTTGGTCTGGAAACAACTGACTTCCATTCCATTCATTCCATTGATGGGAACTGGTCTTCTAACCCCACCTAGATGTAAGGAGAGCTTTAAATCCAGTCTTGTGTTGTAATCCCTCCCTCAGACATGAATGAGCATGTCATCTGTGCCAGTTTCCATCCTTCAGGAGATCATCTAACTAGGAGCACTTTCTGACACTTTCTAAGATCCCCTTCCTGTGTGCGGGACTAGCCAGGGCCAGCAGTGCCCCCTAAGCATGGTATCCCAGGCATGGGATAGGTCCTTGGTGGTTCTGGTCACTGCAAACGCCTCCCTTCAAATGTCTTAGTCCCCTTCCAGGAACCAGTCAAATGGGCAGTGCCATCTGAGGAAGGCACTGTGATTCTGGACGGAGAGCCAGGCCAGTCCCAGTCCTCATTTCTTATTTCTGTGCACCATTCAATGATTTCACTATAGTACCCTCACTCTGGATTGTGGGGGCAACCAGATGCCCCAAGAAGCTCCTGGACTCATATCTATGGATCGTGTTGTGTGGCATTTCTTTCACAGCATTGTGCAAGATTGGATTGTGATAATTGTGTGACATTCTGGCTTAATGTGACTCTCATTTGTGACTGACACAAGATGAGTCCAGGGCTCTGGGCTCCTGTCCATCCACCACCAACCGTTGGGCTTGAGTTGAATGTGTGAGTCTGTTTATGGGCCCTTGATCATCTCCAGTCTACTGCAGCTGGGTGGGAGGTAGTGGCAGGAGTGCTGTTGTGTCCTCCTGCCACCAGGATACCATCCCTTCTGTGAGTCTGTGACATTTGTGAAGAACTCATATGGAGGTGATGGCTGCCTCATTTCTCCATGGGCCCTTCTGATAAATGTTCTCTTTCACTTTCAATCATTTGATGATGTCACGTTCATTCCTTACATAAATGGGACCACTCTTCTTGCTCTAAAGATAGTATCCTCAGCTGTCCTCTCTTCTGGTGGCAGTATGTGGAATGCGGGGTGTGGTCAATATGCAGAAAGTTCCCATTCTAGGAATGCAGTGATTACATCCTGGGGAGCTCAAGATAGGACATAGTTCGAAGATGTGCTGTTCTCCATTTACACTACAAAATTCAAAGAAAAAATTGACCAGAAAATGACTTATCATTTACACTTTCCTACATAGTCTGGGGAAGGCTTGTGTCTGTGGTCATCATCCACGAATCATAGTCATCATGTCTGAGAGTCAGTTCAGAGCTGGTGTCCACAGGTGGCCCGATGGATTTTGGCAGCATCACCATGAATGGTGTAGCCAGCATTGAGCTGATGACATCAGGGACCTGCAGAGCCATTGCATGTGAGTAACAACAGCAATACTTCCTCTTCTTCTCAATGGGAGATGTTGAATTATCCATGCACCTATGCCCTGGACAATAAGGAACACGAAGAGGTGGTTCCTGGACATGAACAGGAAGACATGAAGCCTGAACCCTACATGGACCCCACACGTACTGACAGGACAACAAACACACAGGGAACTCCCTCCTCTCTCCCCATTGTCCTAAATCTTAAGCACCAATTCACTATACTTTGAACAGTGATTCAAAGGCCCATGAAGTTTGTTGTACATGTTGTTCATCACACTGCTTGTGTAGAGAGGAGTCCAGCATTGGCCAGGCTGGGGAGAAGGTCTCCCACATCAGATATGACCCCCATATTCCCCAACAGCCATATTGGCTGTGCCAGCCTACATGAAGCTCAGAACAGGGGGAAACCTCCTACCAGGTTGCCATGCCTCCTGCCCATGGTTCCTGCTTCTTGTGCGACCTCTGTGATCTCCCTTTGAGACATGGAATTTGTTCTCATGGTGGCTGTCCTGTCTGAGGCTCTCTGGAGAGAGGCTCCTTGTGGATCCTTCCAACCCACCCTTCAGGTGCAGCCTTCTCTGCCTAAGGGGCTTCCCTTGCCTTCTCTTCTGTCACTCAGACCTCATTAGGCCAGCATCACCAGTAAGAGCACATGAAAGGAATGACCTTGGCAAGAAAAAGAGTGGAGTTTTCATTTTCCCAACCAAGTTCCCATTTAGTGAGCGCTTTTAGGACCACTGCTAGCCGCTGAGCGTGAATCAAGCCAATGGCCCTAAAATGTACTAAGAGTGTTTATATTCTTCACTGTGTACTTGCAGTTAGTGAAAAAAAAAAAGCAGTTTCACTTAAGAATGTCCTTGATAAAGTAGAAAAACAATTACTAATCTTATGAAAGCCCAAACGTTGAGTCTGTGTCTGGCAGGAACTCTGTGTAAAGCCATCGTTATGTGGCGTGGTACCATTGTTGACTCAAAGTAAAGTACTTGTGCTATTGAGCTGTGAGCTAAACAGGCTGGTTTTCATTTTTTCATGGAACTCTATTTTTTTTTTTCTTTACAGAATGAGGGACAAACCATTGTTATATAGAGTTGGGCATTTAGTAGATATCTTCCTGAAAATGAACAAAGCGAGCCTGTCACTTTAAGGAAAACAACTTGTACTCTCATTTTTCCAATGATAATATCTGAGATTTCCAGCAAAAATCAGAAGTTTGGAAAACTTGGATTCACCACTGTGAGCTTGATGGTTTCCAGGACTTAGACTCTCCCCATCAGATTGGCAGTGCTATTAACAAAAGTGACATGTAGGTATCGCATGGCGGAAGTGGTCACCATTTGGAAGATGGGTATAAGTCAGGGCACCAGTGTTTTCCAAGTGCCCCATGTGCAACATTACAACATCATGATGGCTCAAAAGACCTATTCAAAGTGAAAGAGAGACCAGTGGATTTTAACATGGCAGAGTGCAATTTTTTTCATCACTGTGGTTTCAGATCTTTATTGTTACTAACTTTTCCAAAACTCTTCCCGTTGTTGACATTTTCATGTTGTAGCAGAGAAGAATATCCATGATTATCTGAAAATCTATTTAAATAGCTCTTACTTTTCCAAATGCATATCTGTGTGTATTTTCCTCTTAGACTTCAACTAAAACAACATATTGTAGCAGATTCAGTGCAGAAGGAGCATATTAAAAGTTTGCAAGACTGTAAAATAATATAACTCTTCTTTTGTCACCAAGTTGTTTTTATTTTGGAAAATAGAGTTATTCTTCTTAAAAAAGATGTCATTTATGTTACCAGGTATGGAGTTTCTTTTATTTTAAAATGAATTAACACATTAATATTTTTTAATCTCAGCTTTAATATTTCTAATATGATAGATGATGCTGGACGTAACACACATAATTCACATACAAAATACAAACTCTTTGGGGGGTCCTCAATAATTTTGAAGAATATGAAAAGGTCTCATGTTAAGAAAAAGCTTGAGATCTACTGTTGGAGAGGAAGGAGTGAGCCGTTAAAACCCACAGATCACTTAGCACAGGTGGTGTGGGAACCTCTTGTCTGCCTCTGCTTGAGGAGGGCAGCCTGTTGCATTCAATTCTGTATCTTCCACATCTGGCATGGTGCCTAGCACATAGAGGGAATCCTGTAACTGTTGAGGTCATGGGGAAATAAGTGGAGAAAACACTGGAGAGCTTCAGAGAAGATGGGGGCTGAGAAGTCTGGCAGATCATGAAGTCAGGCCTGCATAGGACTCACCAATGAGCCTGTACTTGAAGCTCCAGTCCAGCTCCTTGACACGTGTTGCTTATGCCCTTGGCTTCTCTCAGGCTGATTCCACTGGCCAGGCTGAGTCATAGATCCCCTGGGAAGGACTGTCACAGGACGATGAAACCTCATCTGATGTGCTTTGCTTGGCTCTGTAGCAATGACACAATTCAAAGGGAAATGGGCATCGTCTGGCTGCTGCCACCATACTAACCAGGTTCACGCAGGATCTGCGTGGACACGTGCCTCTGAGTGGAACCCACTTGACAACAGACAAGGCTTGACATTGTGCCAGGATGACTTTTTTAATTGCTTCTGGCCTGAATTTACCTGCATCATGCATGTTCTGTAATGACCACTGTCATGTGCAACAGGCCAAATACATTAATCAAGTTCCCACATAGACAAGCTAAGGACTCCAGCCATTTCTGCCACATAGGTGTAGAAAGGCTGTCACCCTGAAAAGGTCTTTCATGGTTTGGCTGGGCCAGAGCCTAGCACCCCAGACAACAGAAATTTTCTAATTAGACACAAATGTCTTGATATATTTTAAAATATTAATGCAGAGCCATAAAAGCTTTGGTGCATTTAGAATTTGGGCAATTGTTTGATGGGGCAGCATCTGAAGTCTGCCCAACCCCCATAGGAACTGGATCATTGAGAAATATGCCCCTAGCTTTCTAGGCCAGAGAGTGGCTGCCAGGTCTGTCCTGTTCCTGCACATTCTTCCAACTGACTGCTTCCAAATTAGCCTATGTGTGTGCTTTTTAATATCCTGCCCACCATGAACTTCCTGCCTTATAATCTTAACATCTTCCCTATGAGGGAGGCCTTCAATTTTTCCACCCCTCACCTTGGACTCACTGGGTGCTAATAAGCTCCCAGAAATTCTCATGGGGATTGGTTTTCTGCCTGGCCCCTCTGTGGTCCCCAAACCCCTCTCTTGGCATGAGCTGGGCCTTTATTGGCTATTGTCTTATTTGTTTGTGGAAGGACCTTGATGGCTTTTGCATGCCCCTCTGTAGTAAACCAGGCTGGAGTGGAAAGGACCAGAGACTTGCGTGTGCTGGTTTTGGCTGTTGGGACTTGTTCGGGAGGGGTAGAGCAACTTTGAGCTTCCTGTGCCTCATACAGAACTTCCTCCCAGGGAGATTTGGGGCCCTGCAAGGCCAGCGGCTTATGATATCATTTGGTATTTAACCGGGACGTGATAGCCTGTTGTGGGTGATCTTTTTGGGAAGCTTAGCTTTCTCTTTCAAAAAATAGGGTAAGAAGTGTGGCTCTGAGAAAGGAGGTATTAACTAGACAGAGGAAACAGTAGGAGATTTTCAGGTAAGAGTCCCTTTCAGAGCATCAACTCTGGGCAAGGCTTTGTGCTAACTGCCAGGAAGGAGATGGGGGATGTAAAAGTGTTGCATTTGCCAGGCAGAAATGGAGGGCTGGGCATTTCGAGTCAGGAGAATAGTGTGGTCAAAGAAGGTATTTTCTTTGGAAAGTGGTTGGGTATGGCTGGAGTGGAGTGCGTGTCTGAGGGGCAGCTGGGGGAGGTGGGTGATGAGAGCTGAGATCGGTGGAAGACTCAGCTGGACTATTTTGTTCTAAGCTGTGTGGACCCACATGCACTGCCTTCCCTTCTGGTACCATGGCTGGACCATCGGTGCTCCCGTCCAGCACACAGCTCCCACTTTTCCGGTCTATCCCCTCTCCTACCATCCTCAATGTCTGCTTTAGCAGCACTGACAACAGCATTCGAGAAGCCAGCTGAGATTGTCCTCTGCCTGTCTTTGTCACCTAAACAGAATCTCCATGACCTTCACTTTGTCATTTTGTTTTGCTTGTTCAACAATGTTGTGTTAGTTTCAGGTGTACAGCAAAGTGATTCAGTCATATATATATATGTATGTGTGTATATATATATACATATATATATATATATACATATATACATATATATATACATATGCATCTGCTCTTTTTCAAATTATTTTCCCATTTAGATTATTATGTAATATTGAGCAGCATTCCTGTACTATATAAGACCTTGTTGATTATCTAAATATAGCGGTGTGTATATGTCAATTGCAAACTCCCAATTTATCCCTGCCCCACTTATCCTCTGGTAGCCATGTTTGTTTTCTATATCCGTGACTCTACTTCTGTTTTATGTATAAATTCATTTGTACCCTTTTAAAATTTTTCTACATATAAACAATATCACTGGATATTTGTCTTTCTGTGTCTGAGTTACTTCACTCAGTATGGCAATCCCTAGGTCTATCCATGTCGCTGCAAATGGCATTATTTTGTTCATTTTCGTGACTGAGTAGTAGTCCATTGTATATAAGTACCACATCTTCTTTATACATTCATCTGTCAATGAACACTTAGGTGGCTTCCATGTCTTGGCTATTGTGAATAGTGCTGCTATGAACATTGGGGTTCATGTGTGTTTTGGATTAAAGCTTTGTCTAGATATATGCCCAAGAGTGGGATTGCTGGGTCATACGGTAGTTCTATTTTTAGTTTTTTTAAGGAACATTCACACTGTTCTCCACAGTCACCGTTCATTTTGTCTTTTTGTTTGCAGTGATCTATTCTCAACACCTAGATAACTCAAAGTGCTAAGAAAGCACTCAACCAATGGTTTCTGAATGAAGTTAATAACTGTTCAACAAAAGCCATTGTCAAACACCTTTGAGAATTTGAGGGTTAACCATAAATCATCCCTTTCCCCTGGTAGCTCAGCTGGTAAAGAATTCACCTGTAATGCAGGAGACCCTGCTTTGATTCCTGGGTTGGGAAGATCCCCTGGAGAAGGGATAGGCTACCCACTCCAGTATTTTGGGGCTTCCCTGGTGACTCAGACAGTAAAGAATTCACCTGCAATATGGGAGACCTGGCTTTAGTCTCTGAGTTGGGAAGATCTCCTGGAGGAGGGCATGGCAACCCACTCCAGTAATCTTGCCTGAATAATCCCAGTGGACAGAGAAGACAGGAGGGCTACAGTCCATAGAGTCACAAAGAGTTGGCCATGACTGAGCGACTAAGCACATCCCTCTTCCAGGGAATTTGAAGAGCCTTTAATATGCTAACATGCAAGTGAGATATGGTGGTGGCTTGAACCAGAGTGGAGGCAGTGGACATGGAGACAGGAAGTGGTATTGGAGGTAGAGTTCATAGGACTTACTGATGAATTAGACATCAATGTTTATGGAAAGAGGAAAATGCAAGATAACGTGTGTGTGCATGTATGCACGTGTATGTGTCTGCATCTGTGAGTTCCTGAGTTGATTGCTGGTCTATTCACGGAAGCTCTAAAGGAGCTGGTAATTGGTTGGACAAAATGGGGGGGAAACAGCTGGAAAGCAAGGCAAGGGCCAGGTTCTCCAGGCTTAGTCAAGTCATGCTGAGGCTTCTGGACTTTATCTTGGGCTGATGGGGAGTCTGTGAAGGATTTGAAGTGGGGAGTGGTGTAATCAGATTTGCATATTAGAAAGATGCCTCTGTTGTAATAGCCTCTGCATTGTGCCATGACCACTCTATTGGGAGAGAAGATGTAACTGTGATACAGTGCTGGTGTGAGCCTGGACCACTGGGGAGCGTGGGTATTGAACTCATGAGGGGTCCAGTCATTCAGGGGGACCGAGGTTCAGTTGTACTAGTGGCTGGGTGGAGGGGTGAGGCTGGCCAAATGTGCACACATCTTCCAGCTGCAGACGTCAGAGCTGGGTAAGCACTTAAGATGCATCCGTTCCAACCCCCTTCATCTGTCGACAGGGAAACTGAAGTTCAGGAACTATGCATAGTTGGACGGTACGACTACACAAGGGGAAGAGGACAGCCCGGCAAGGAGGAAGACGGGAAGGCCACCCAGAGTGTCTGGAGATCTGCTTTAGGCCTCTTGCTGCTCCCAACTCCCTGGACCTCAGTTTCCCTATCTGAGCCATGAGAGGCTTGGGCTGGGATTCAAATGCAGCATGTGGTCCTTGGCTCCTCATCCAGGTTCACCTTCCCCAGTCCCCACCTGTCACCCTGCCCACAGTGATGGGCAAGGGTGAGGTTTCCAGGACAACAGGTTCAGACTGTCTCCTTCAGGATCCCATGGGCCACCAAGAGCATCCAAGAAAAGCAGCCAGATCCAAGCCCTGGGAATGCAATGAGGTGGAAAAAATAAATCCTACCTGTTCCAAAATTTACACCTGAGCAAAAAGAAAATTTTATCCAAACAGCAAAGCTGCCAGGCTGCAAGTTTAATAAGCTATTAAACAGCACCATCTGAAACCTGCAATCAAAGCAAAAACACTGTAAAATAAATCAAGAGAGATAAGAAAAGATTTCACATTGTTAAAAGTTTATGCTATTTCTGACTTCCTGAAATGTTACCATTAACCTGGGAGTTAATCAGAGTTTTTCATTTACCCATTGTTCAGAGTCATAATGATCACTTTAACAGGGTAAATAAAAAGATCTAAAGAAGCAATAAACGTGAGTGTCACAAGTGGCAATCATCTACCTTGCCACGCTCCTGCGGTACAAAGCATTGCACAGCTGGAAACAAATGATTCCTCAGAACACTGTAAATAACCTCCAAGCCCACTCCTAATTAAAGCGAAGCTCCACTTTCTCATGGGCATTGAATCTATGAACCAATTAAGGAAATATCATTTCTTTCCTGAAAGGGCTGTTTCCCTCCTTCCCTTCCTCCCTCCCTCTCTCTTTCTTCAACTCCCCTCTTTATCTCCTCTCTCACTTGCTCTTTCTCTCTCTAAAGACCTTCCACCAAAGAGCTGGCCCCCTGATGTTCCCATACTGCAGTAATGAGACATCCCTGCTTTAAGCAAATTTTGCACCTGTAACCTGCAGAAATATAGCCGTAGCATTTGAAAAATTACCTCCATGCTGCACAGTGCCATGAAAATTTATCTTTGAGATGATTTTATTGCATGGTTACCCTAGGCAATTAAATCAATAAATCTTAACTGTCAGGAAGGTTGGCCCCATGCCAGAAATAAATGAAATGCACGAAATCAGTAAATAAAAGGTTCCTGACAACTCATTCCAGAAATTATTTAGCAGTTGGGGTGGTGGGGGGGGGTGGTGGCTTCTGCCTCACTCCCCAGCCTTTATTGACATGCTTTCTGAGAAATGATTATGCTAACAAACAACAGTGGCTCCACTACAAAGAAGTCAGAGTTTACCGGGCCATAAATTACAGGCCCTGAAAGGTGGGAAGGAAATACAGCCACATGGGCAGAGGTGGTGGGCCAGGCCCCGGGTGGGTTGGGGACAGGTCCAGGGAGCAGCTGGCTTCCTGATGCCCTAGGGAGGCCCTAGCCCTGTCTCCCTGCCTCAGCTGCTACAGCCTCATCCCACTGGCCCTTGCGCTGATGGGAGATGCCCTCTCTGCAGGAGCTCAACTTGCTTGTCCTGACTTATCACCCTGTACCACCTGTGGTCTGCTAGCAATCTATCAATCTAAGCAGGTTTACCCTTGTGGGTAAGGTTTGTCTGCTGGTCCCAGAACCAATCCCAAACCAAACCCCACATGTGAGTGTAGTAGTGGTGCAGGGGGTAGGATGTCTCTGTTAATGATCATATACTTCGGAGAGATTTTTCCTGTGCTATACCCTTTAAATGGGTTCAATACTGGGAGACATCTTTTTGACCACCCCCCTCTTTTCCAGCTGAGAAAACTGAGACTTGGAAAGGTTAAGTGATATGTTCAAGAAGACTTGGCAAGCAGCAGAGGGGTGATTCCGATCCATGTCAACCTCATAACTCTGAATCATGACACCTCTGCTGTGCATAAGAGCAGGTCTCATGGACCCAAGTTACTGAGAATGGAAGCTAGTGTCTGGACACTCCCATTTATGCCTCAGCTTCCAGGCTCTTTTCTCATCTCAATTTCCCTCCCCTGGTGATAGATGCACTCAATGAAAGGTCCTGCAGGGGTGCCCTCACAGAGGAAACAAGTGCTAAATGGCACTGTTGTGTGGGCTGTGAAGCTGACGGGCATGTTTGAGGGCCATCTAAGAGCTTGAGCAGAGCCTGTGGCAAGTCCTACCACCGTCCTACCCAGTCCTCTGTCCCACAGTTGACCACTAGTTCCAATAGTGTGCTAGGGAGGTAGAGGCTGGGCCTTGGGAAGCATTGTTGAGGAAGAGAATGGACTCAGGAGGATTGTGTCAAGCTGGGAATGAGGTGGGCACTTCCCCAAGGGATGAGGGGTAGGCCCATTGAACAGAAAGCCCACAGGACCCACATGGGAGACAGCGTTGCAAGGACACAGCTCCAGAGAGGATGCAGAGCCCAAGGGACAGAAGTGTGCAGGAATTTGAGACGGAGGCTTGGAGGAATAGGGCCTGGCCCCTTGGTGAGTCTATCTGGAGAGCACAGCTCAGCTCTTCTGGGAGGGCCTGGAAAGCAGGGGCCAGGAAGGCAAGTTGCCCCTGACGAGTTCCCAGGCCAAGAAACCTCCAATTATCCTAGGACAGCTGCAGCTGTAGTCAAAAGGAAAGACGGCTTGGGCTGCATGCCTCCCATGGAGACCCTGAGGCCCCTTCAGGAGTTGCAAGGTGCTAGAAGCCAGTCTACCACATCGTCATTATGCAGACCCTGGAAGGGAAGGTGGCATCGGATGTGGATATTTTCCCCCTGCTTTCAGGCCGGTTCTCCTCTTTGAGCTTCAGCTAATGTGAATCTCTTTTTATAATTGCTGGCAAGTTCCCAGGGCAGATCATTCCCCATCAGCACATCATGAGAACCAAGGTGGTTGTTTTCAAATTAATGGTTTGAAGCAAAACAGGGGCATTGTTTTTGAACCGGGGGTTGGGAGATGTCAAAGATACAGTGTCTAATAACTAAGTGCAAACTCTGCAATGACAGCCACAGGATTTCAAAATAATAATAATAATAACTTGCATTTGATAGCACTTTTCTTCCAACTAATTAGCTTAACACAATTAATTCATTAATTTGTTATGCTCCTCTAAGTAGCACAGAAGTAAGGCTTCCTTGAATAGTTTTCTGCTTGGAGAAACTAAGGCAGAGAGAAAAGGCCTACATGGATGGCAGGGTCTGAGTTCCAGGAGCTCCAGGTCCACTTCTCCAAAGGTCGTGGTGAGGGTGAAGAGTTCACTGAGCAGGAGATGTTCTTCTGGGGCCCAAGAGACTTGTGGTGGGTGGGAAGCTAAGACAGCCCTCCCCAGACCCTCACCTACAGTGTACATACCCTTTGTAAGCTCCTTTGAGTGCTCAAGTGAGTGCTAAGTCATTTCAGTCGTGTGATCCCATGGACGTGGCCCAGCAGGCTCCTCTCCCCATGGGCTTCTCCAGGCAAGAATGATCGAACCCACATCTCTTATGTCTCCTGCATTGGCAGGTGGTTTTTTACCACTAGTGCCACCCTTGAAGGTGGGCCAAAATCAAAAATCAGATTCTCTGGGGTGGACCCCAGGAATTGGTAAGCCATCCAACCCAGTCAAGGTTGAGGTGCCTCTGCTCAGAGGACTGAAGATGAGCTAGGCCCTAAGTCCAGAGCCTGTGCAGAGGCCCCCTACCCCACAGGCTGGAGGGTGGTGGCTGGGGAGGCAGCCAGTAGGGTGGGAGCTAGGCCTGCATGATCAGGGGCACCAGGGTTGTCTGGGCCACCCCTGAGGGGAGCTGGCTCTTTCCCAGTGAAAGCTCTGCTTCAGGATGTGTTTGCTGGCTGGCACAGGACTCGGTTCAGTGAGTGGAGGCCAAGACTGGGCAAGTTTAGGGGGTGTCTGGGGTGCTTGGAGGCTGTCAGGAGGGAACCCCACGTGGAGTCTACCACCACTCCCTGTCACTTGATCCTTCAGGACTCTTTCTGCCACCTGGATGTAGTGAGTTCAAGGGACTGGCAGGTGGTGGGGGGCAGGTGGGGATGAGCGCTTGAGGGGTGGGGGGCTGTGAGTGAGGAAGAAGACATGGCCACAAGTTAGCAGTGGCTCACAGCAGGCTTCATCTCGGGGACCCTCTGGCACGTTTTCGTGTGGGGATGAAGTGTCCCTCACAAGATGAGACCTTCCAAAGGTTTCCAGCTTCCACTCAGGAGCGCAAGAAAACAATGGAATTCCCAGGAGGCAGA
This sequence comes from Capra hircus, assembly GCF_001704415.2. Lineage (NCBI taxonomy): Eukaryota > Metazoa > Chordata > Mammalia > Artiodactyla > Bovidae > Capra > Capra hircus. The sequence continues at coordinate 122,426 of NW_017189774.1, read as the reverse complement.
GTGTGGGTGGAAGCATCTCAGTGATGTGCTCAGTGCCTCGGGGTCTTTAAAGCCCCGGGGTTTTCCTTATCTAGGGCAATCAGATGTTGGGCAGTTTCTGGGTTCTGTAAAGCATGCTCTCCAAAGGGAAAAATGTGCTTCTCTGGGCTCTACCTGAAATGAATGGATGTGTAAAATGTTTGAGCTTTTCATCAGCAGGCTTTTGAGCTAACCAGTTTCAGCCAACAGAACCTCGATGAGGGACACTCTCCTCCTGCTCCCTGGATTATGCTGTGTCCTCAAAGTCAGGAATTCTGAGAAAATCTCAGCTCACCACCCATCAGCCTCTGCCCAGGTCCAGCCCTGCCCAGGACAATGTTTCCAGAGAGGTGCAGCCGCCCCTTCTCGGGGCTAACCTCACATCTCTGGGTCGCTGCAGGGTCTGTCTTATTTGGGAAATGAGAATATGTTCAAGTGAACTGTGGTCGGAACTACCTGGGCAATTCCTGGAGAGTTACAAAAGCGGGAGACATATTCCCTTCCCTGGAGAAGAGGACTCTGAGCTTGGGTTCCTACCGGATGTTTTTGCTAGGGCACTACAGGCACCATCACCTCCTATTCCCTCTTAACTCTCAAAATCTTCTTCCCCCACCCCAAGAAAGTGGGTAGAATGAAGGGTGGAGAGTCACCACTAGAAAGACAGGGCTTGAAAGTCATTTCCTGCCTTCCACTTGCCTCCTGGTCCTATGAGTCTCAATCCCAGTAGACCCCCAGTTCACAAGCCACACAGAATCCATCCTAGGTACCAAGGGCCTGGAGAACACATGTCACTTTCCAAGGTCCATACCTGAAACTTATGGGCAAAATCCCCCTTAAGAAATTACATGGATCCTACTTGTATCACAGCTAAAGATTTTAGATTTTATTTCCTTTACTAAAAAAAGGGGGACAGGGGATAAAATCGCCCACTAAGCCTGAAAGGTGTTTCCTGGAGAAACTCACAAATCTCAACATATTCTTGGACCAAAGCAAGAGTCTCAGTGCTTCATGCCTCCTCCCATTATGCCTGTGTGGAACATTCTGCCACATCTACCCAGTTGTGGCACAGCTCCAGCCAGCAAGGCAACCAGGTGGTTGCCCCATTTACACCCTCAGTGGTGAAATTTGCTGACCTTGATAATGGCAGCATGTTGGGGGAAATTCTTTGGGGCAACACAGTCCTCAGAGTTGCCAGGAGGGGATGTAGGATGAGAAACACCTACATTGATGACAGCTTGCTTATCTCTGGAAAGTGGGGAGAATATTGATATCATCAACTCCATTTTATAGAGGAAAGAAGTGGGGCATAGACAGGTTAAGAGTTTCCTTTGTCAGGCAGCAAGAGCCTGACCTAAAATCCTCTTTCAAAGCCCAGGACACTTGCTCCTCAGGGATGTTCTGCTTCCCTTCTGTGCATACAGGTCACAGGAGTTAAACCACACCAGGTCTGCCTTCCAAGAGGACTGATTTAAAGCTCAGACAGCCAAAGACCTAACCATGAACCCAACCAGAGCGTCCAGCTAGCTGACAAGATGGTGCTCTCTCTTCTATTTGCTACTTCCAAGCATAAGGAGTCCCATCTCACCACCTCTCTCCTGAGTTGCTCTCTCCAGCCAGGTCCTGATCTCAGTCTTCATGCAAGGTGGCATTTCTGGAAGGCTGGCCCAAGGCCTTTCCTTTAGATTCCTCTGGAAGGACAGTAAGAAGCAGTAGACGGTAATGGTTAAGATCAAGGGCTTTGGGGCCACACTGTCCAAATTCTGATTGTGTGACTTTATGCAAGCTGCTCAATCTTGTGCCTCTGTCTTATCATCTATGGAACAGGAATATAATAGTATTGATACTTATCTCATAGGGTCATTAGAGGATTACATAAGTTAATATAAGAAAGTGCTAGAACAGGGCCTAGCACACAGTAACCACCACATAAACTGATCAGTTAGCATAATCCCAGTACTCCAATTTTGAAAAATGTCCCTCTGCCTTTTTCTTCCTGGGTCTTCTCTGCATGTAGGCTCACCTTTACCTAGGCATGATTATAATTTATGACATCTGTTTTTTCGAGTGAAGGCGAAAACAACTTGGTTGCTCAAGAACAAATTTATACTCTGTTTAGCTCTATTTACTCAGATTAAATATTTCTTCATTATCTTCTAAGAACAATGCTCATATTTACCGACACTGTGGGCTTTAAATTATGGAAAGAATTCGGAATGCTTGGTGATAGTATTACAAGCTTCAGTTTCAGCCACAGTTAGCTACAGCAGTGTTCTTACCTGGATTATTTCAGCAGAGTCAGAATATCGGGCCACGCCAAGTGCATTTCACTGGCTCACAGGAAGTTCAACTCAACTGATTGTTAATTTCATGTTCACATACAAGTGCTTTGTGCCATGTGGTGTCTTAGCATTGCAATTGCTCATTTTGCATGCCCAGGGAAGTGATTCTTTATAAATGAAAATTCTAGGTAGCTGAAATCTCCTTGGCACTGCCTGAAAAATGTTAAACATTTTGAAGGTAATAGTTATAAATATTTGGCTCTCCTGCCTTAGTAAAAAGGATATATTTAAAATAATTGAACCTTTTCCTGATGACTTGACATCATTATTGTCACCTAAAATGATTGCTTATGCTGCCCTCCCAGGCCAGTGACTGCACACCTTCACCGGAAATGGCCATAGTCATTGGCTGTGCTTTTAAGTTTTGAGTCTAGCTTTATAATTTAAAAACCATTGCAATTATGACTTTATATTTTGCAAGCCTTTTTGTGCTGTGTACTAAGAACTCAGATAACTAAATACTTGATCATGTTCTCTTCAATGGGCTTTGAGTGCTAGACCAAAGGTCTCTCTTCAAATGAATTGGCTTTGTGAGAGTTATGCTCTTTCTGGCTCTGTTTTAAAGCTGTTGAGGTAATTGGATGAGGGGGTTGACTATGCCTTAGAACACAAAAGGAGTGGTAATTTGGCACTTATGGCTGGAAAGTCTGTAAGCAGAATCATCTACATGTCTGATATGAGATTTTCATAAAAATTTTATTTTGCATTTTTCAATAATTCAATGCATTGGCAGTATAGTTAATGCCTCTATGAGAGAAACCAACGCGCCAGCTTAGCCAATATAATTTTTACAGAGACGTCGTGTTGGAAAACAACAAAACTACATGAAAACGTTTGTACACAGAGTTACTGTACTGAGAACAAAGCACCAACAAGATGCCTGTGCGCCACACATTTGAAATGCAAAGCAACACAGGCAGATACAGTTTCCTTCACGTAAAGCACACGAAACCAGTTTTGAGGAACCAGGTACCATTTCATTCACTGCTTGATGTTTGAACAGTTACCTTAGTCGATACAGAACATCAGAACTGACTGAAATTCTGATGAGGTGAGCATGCTTGTTAAGAACAGTGACAGTCAGTGAATCTGTAATGAGTATGAATATTAGAAATCTGCACCCAAGAAAGAGTGGTTCAAAAGCTGAAATGGATTTTGGTAAAACAAAGGAGGTGCTTTGTGAGTGACCATCAAATTTTCATGGCCACTTGGGGTGCCCCCAGTGTGAAAAGGGTCTTTCACTAGGGGTAGAACTTCTCAGCAACCAGGCCAGGCTATTTCTGATGGTTCTGCTCATCAACTGACACGGAGGGAGCCCAAGCCAGGACACTAGCCTCAGGGACTTGAGCTGCAGCTCAAGGGCAAGTTCACACCAACTTTAAGGGCTCAACTCAGCTCAAATGCCACAGCTTCCATCTTTCTGCCTCCCTGTGTATCTCGGCTTGTGGTTTTCTCTTGGAAACTTAGCTGGATTTGAACAGAGCCTCTTGAGCTTCCCTAGTGATTTGGATGGTAAAGAATCCATCAGCAACGCATAAAACGGGGGAGACGTGGGTTCGATCCCTGGATTGGGAAGATCCCCTGGAGAAGGAAATGGCAACCCACTCCAGCATTCTTGCCTGGGAAATCCCATGGACAAAGGAGCCTGGCAGGCTACAGTCCATGGGGTCTCAAAGAGTCAGACAGGACTGAATGACTTTCACTTTCACTTTTTTCCTCTCACAAAGGCCAATGGAATCCATGCAGTTGAGCCATAACACCGTGATAATAGCTTCCAAGGGAACAGGAGTTCATATTTCAAAGAGCCTTCACATAGCAGTGGAGCCATGGCCTTCCTGGAACTGTAAACATCTTTCAAGAAGAAAAAGCTAAAATCCCATGAAGAACAGCAAGCTAGACATGTTGCACGTGTGTGCCCACACACACACACACACACACACACACACACACGCACACACAGACACAGATGACATGTTCTATGTGGGCAACTCTGGCTAGCCACAATTGTCCAGTGACACAGTGCTGGTGAGCCACCCCCCCCCCACACACAGAGCATATGATAACAATTAAATTCCATTTTGTATCCTGGTTACTCAATAAATATTTCCATGACACTTAAATGTACAACCTTTCTGTTTAAAATATGCATGAAAATGTCTTCTTATTTTCAAGAAGGAGAGAAAGTTTTATAGAGTCACATCTTCATTTACAACATGTGGGGGAATTATCTCTCTGGTTCTTATATACAGGCTAATGTGAATGTGAGGTGATACTTCAAATGAGCACACAAGACAGGAATATGCCTCTAAGATACAAAGCAAACACACACGCTGTAGACCAGGCAGAAGACACCCCTGGTAAGTCTCGGGGGTATTTTTCAAGTCTCAGTCAAATGAGTACTGGAAAAACACGTGGAGTCATTTGTTAAACTGCATTAGGTTTCAAACAATGTCAGAAAAGTGCCCTTTGGTTCTTCAGTGTGGGGCATGGAAGGGCCACAGGGATAGGGAACATTCCTCTTTGAAAACCCATCAATGTCTGCTTAGACTCAGACTTCATTCCTGGCCTCATCTGATGCAGATTTGCAAAAGACTCCAGATTTAAATATTTTAACAAGGAAGGAGAGGGGAGAGAGAAAGAGAGGGAAAGACAGGAGAAATACACATTACGGTCAAAATATTTCTTCAGTCAATAATAACAAACCCCTTCAAAATAAAAAACAAAAAAAGGAAAAGAGAAAGAAAAGAAAGAAAAGATGAACCTAAAATAAAACCACCTTGACTGAAGAGTTCTGGGAAATTTCTGGAACAGAAATTTGTGCTTCACATTTATCATGGTTATAGCAACATCTGAAAATGTTTGCCATCGCCAGGCCTCCAGCTAAAGTTCATTGAAAAATCCTGATGTAAAGTGTCTCATCTGCCTGCAGCCACTGCACTTGCTCCAAAATGGCATCGTCAAGGTCAAAACACTGCTCCACAAAGTTCTACAACCGGACAAATGAATTCAACAGATGAGTATTTATACTGCCATATGATAATGCAGTTGTTATAATATCATGGTTTCAGAATACAGCATGCCTCTCCAGATGTTTGAAATCAGAACACACCTATTTTTATTAATCTGTTACGTCTTAAAAGAAAGAACAAGTTACAGTTCAGAAGCTCACATTGAATTCAGCTATTCATTTGCTTAGAGACAGAAAGAGCCCAAGCAGGAAAGTGAAAGCCAGAGCCAGATAAGCAAGACAGAGAGAGACAAGGAACAGCCACAGCCACCACGGTCACCAGCACAGAACAGAACAGAAACCAGTCTCTTCTTGGAGGAGCCTATGGATATGGCAGTCAGCCCATCAAGTGTGCTTGGGGGAAGAATCTGAGGGATCTTCTGATCCCCAGGGGCATTCTGAGCACAGTAGCTCCACCAGGCTCACTTTTAAAGGGTTTATTTTATCCAAAGACAACACTACATCAAACCATCTTTAGAAGCATTATTTACTCTGAGGAAAATAGGAATAAAAACAGCTATTTGTGGAATTGAACAAATGTGGGGGATTTCATCTCAGATGTTTCCCTTTCTAAAATACCCAGAGAGTAAAATCATCCAGGAAGAAAACTATTTGACAAACTGTCTTGAGGCAGAATCAATCTCATTTGTAATATTTGTGGGTGAATATGATTGATTCATGAGGATGGTTTTGAAATAGAAAATCACCAGATGATGATGAAGACATTTCTAGCTCTCTGTCTCCATGCAAACTGGTCCATGGCCTTGGGGGATGCCAAGTCCCCATGTGAGTGTGATAGCAATTAACCAGACCCAGATGGGACCATACCCAGGCAGGACAAATGTTGCAGGAATACCATGAGGGGCTTGAAGAACCCCGTGCTCAACCATGTTATCATGCTGGTCACAAAAAGAACTGCAGAGGCAAGGGAGATAGAGAGGGGCCAGAAAGAATGCATAAAAGATACGGGTATCCTTCAGGGCTAACACTTGACTGTAGACACAGGCCCAGACAGAACATGGAAATGTTTAAAGAAAAATAGGATTTTACAGCAAGTTCTTCAACCTTTCCAGATACAAACCTCTTATTAACTGTAGAAGATTCATGGGACCAGGAGAACAGGTCATTTGAGACTTTCTGTTCTACTCTCGGTTGATTTATGATGAGGTCTAATTTGAAAAAAAAGATTTTGTGTGTGTGTTTTTGACAAAAACCTCACTGTCTTAGAAAAATACACTGCACTTTATGTCTTCTTGTTAGTGACACTGCTTTCTTTATATTGGGTAGAAAAGGGAATTGTTTTGCTTTGGAAGATAATTTCTAAATATTAATCATGGAACTGATCCAGGAGACATTTTAGTTTGATTTCAGAGCAAGGATAGTAAATAGATACTTTAAAATTAAAACATATGCTAAATAACTTCAATTACTAATAGCAAAAGCAAAAACCTTCTGAAAAACAACAGGGAGATGGGAGAATTACTGAGTTGCCATATAGTAGGAAAACAACACAGTGCATTTTGAATCGTGCTTTCTCCATAGAGGGCCTAATGTTTCCTAACTAGATGAAGGCTGTCATTAGGAGGAGCAATAGTAAATCATTTATCCAAGTGACATTTACAAGTTTGAAGTACTACTTGGGCATTTTAATAATAATAAAATGATAATAATGAAATAATAACAATACTCACCTATCCTTATTTTTAACCAACCATGAGAGTTTTCTAAGCACTTATTTCACTTCCATTTTACCTTGCAGATGTGGAGACGACCCACATACTCCCACCAATGCATCTATGCTTTGGGCTCAAGAGGGCTTCATTCCCTCCAGCTTAAAACCCACACCTCCAGGGTCTCATCATAGACTATCCACATTTCCTAGAAGATTGACCCATATTTGAAAATGATGTAATAGTTTGTCATTAAAGTGTGTGCGTGTGTGTGCACAGAACATAAGTGTGAACTCTGAGCCCCTTTGATTGGCTGCAATCAGTCCTGTGTTGGAGCTGGTTTGCCTGGTCTCCCAACTTTGCATCTATCTCTTTCCAACTCTGTGTTCAGTGACGTGGCTGGAAATAGGCTATGGTGGGAGCAGTTACACCACGGTGATTAGCAAATGCTACAAATCAACCGCTTTCTGTTCTCAGAGAGCTTGTTAAATGTTTAAGCAATGGATCACTGGTAGCGTGTTCAGCAGACCAAAGGAGAAGCTAACTCTGGATCTGGGCAACATGATACCAATTCAGCCTCTTTGGGGGTTTCCTCCCCAAGGCTGCTTCCTGCCCAAGGTCTCCTCTCCCACTGATGTCACAAGTACTGCAGAACCACAGAAGGGCACCAGCATCTGGGGGGGGGCACATTTGGCTGGCCTTGTGCACCCTGCTGGGCCCTAGGCTCTGAGATGTTTCCCCTATTCAGAGATACAGGGGTGATGCAGGCCATAACTGAACAGGTTGCAGTTCTGATTAAGCACCTGATCCGGCAGCTGGCTTCATGCTGCAGAGGCTGGAGAATAATGATACCCTCAGTAGGAGCACACTAGTCCCAGCTACAAGCATCCACAGGGACATTCTTTCTTCATGAGGGTTCCCAGTTGGTCTGCGTGTGGCACCTGACCAGCAAGTGCTGGTGGGCCCTAGGGGTGCTCCTCACAGCATTGAGCCAGGGGCCTGGCAGCAGGCTTCCTGTGTTCCCCCTTCCCTCCTCAAAGTCTGGTACAAATCGAAGAGCCAACAAAATTGAGGTCACTGGCAAAAGAGTTTGAAATTTTGAATGATTTTTATTAAACACCATTAGTCTACACTGCACAGTTAATGAAACAGCAAAGCTCCAATCTCTTAGAAGAATGATGATTGATCATGGATCGGAATAGCAGTTCTGTGTCCCCTAAACCCATGGTGAGCCTGATGGAGTCATTACCATCTCAGGTCAGAAGCAGAAAGGGGCAAGAACTGCAGCCTGGCCTGGAAGGGCTTCCCTATACCCTCTAACCCCCACCCCACCCCCCCAGCCCTCCCCACAATGCTATTTGCTTTGAGTTGATGGATTACAGACGGAAAAATGATGCTCTTGGGAAAGGGGGCTTCTAGGCTTGTGAGGAGGAGAACAGAAAGGGAATTCATACTTTTACTTTCCCCGAAAATATCAGATGGTAGGATCGATGTCTGAGACCAGCCTGTCTGATTAGCCTCCTGCCAGGGTCATTGCTGATTATCAATATACAGATACCAGTTCTGTTGTTGGAGTTTGCGAACACCAAAGAGCAAATGAATCAGAGTTTCATTATGAGAATAAGGCTGTGCGAGTGGAAATGAGAACAACAACAGCAACAACAACAACAACAACGATAACGACGACGAAGAAGAATTTAGTCCGCCAGTCGCACAATAGAGCAAGCGACAACGGGCTCCATATTTTTTCCCCACGGAACTGAATCTGGGGGGCATGGAATCAACCCATCCATTCAATGTTGTGTAGCGCTAGTGTCTCACCACACATTTTCTCAATGGGGAGGGTGATGCTTCTCTAAGCAAGCAGTTCATTGCCTTACTGAGTAGTTCTACCCAGTGATCCAGTTTGGTGTCTCCCACCTGCCAGCTCATGCAGGTGAATTTTATCATGTCTACTGAGAAATATGTGAGGGCTCCACCCCCACATCTACATCGATTCTGCCTTCAGAAATGCTTTCCAACTTCATTTTCCAACTTCAACCTCTGGGATGCAAATTTCAATAAAACAATCCAAATTAGATAACTTTGAGAAAGATATTGAGAGGACAAGTATCTTCCCAATGAAGATCCAGTCCAACACACCTACTAAGGTGCTGTCCAAAGGAAAATTCATCCATTTGGAAACTCAACAAAATACATTTCAGCCAATGGTTTCAAATTGAGCAACTTGGTTATTGACCAGAGATTTGAATCATTTAATGTCATTACATGGAAAAAAGGCATCCCAACCTCAAGTCTTTGAAAAGTTAGCAGCAGCTAATCTGCTTTTCCAATTCTGTCATCCAAATAGAAAACTACTAGCATTTTCCAAATGAGATTATTAAGTAATTAACAGTCTACAGGCTGGCTAACAACATGCTCACGGCTAAATTCTACCCCAAGGAACACACTAGTATACTCTTTTCAAATTAATCCTACCTACTGAACTCAGACAGTAATATGACAAAACCACTAAAAAATCCAAGGTTAATTAAAATACAAAGCCAAGCCAATATCATAACATAAACTTGTCAAACTCTCTGTGGTTGGAGCTTGGGTGACAAGTGAAGGCATAGTGGTGGCCCTGTGTGGGTCCCGTTTGCAGGGCTGAGATCCTTTTGTGAACTTGCTTGCTCGGTGGAGCTGCCCGTTTCTTTGCCCATGACCCTAACTCCATGTGCTTTCTATGAGATGTGTCTCATCAAGCCTCCATCACAGTCTCAAGCAGGATCTCACCACCACCCACATGTCTCATATCTCTCCCACAAACTGGTACACTGAAGAGATTTACTTGACAAAATATTATTTCAGTCCCTCAAAATGCTGCACACCTACGACACACATCACCATTTACAATGTGATGAATAGAGTGCCTAGAAAACAGCAACAATCCTTAATCAGGAAACTGAAAGATGTCTCATCTCCAGGGAGAGGAAGGCAATTCATCCTCCATGTTTAATTGGTTTCTAAGCTGCTTTACAAATGGGTCTGCTAAATAATCAGGTGGTGATCCTGAGCTTGCCTGTCAGATTTGATCATCGTGCTGCTGATCTGGACACACTTTACACTCAGCCACCAGAGGTAACACGTCAGGCAGCAAGCAGGCTGCTCTGCTGTCTCCCTGTTGTGTGTCAGGTAGATAGAACGACTCACTGAAACTAGAGGTACAAGTCTTTCGTTCATGAGGCAATATACTTGTATCCCCAGGAAACTGCCCCTACATTTTAATGTCTAGTTCCTGGAGGTTGAATTTCAAGAAGAATCTACTCATAAATCCATGATGGTCTAGGATCATGGTCTAGGTTGAACATGCAAGTCAGACCAGTGGGCTTCATTATATAGTCATAGTCAGGCACTCCACCTGGTAAGCCATGGGAAACAAACAGAGACCTTGAGTCACTGCAGAGCCATCAGCTTCATCTGTGTAAGTGACACCCACTTTGGGTATCTGGAGTCGTTCATAGGATCATGCTCCTCACTTAAGAGGTTCAGAAAAGATTTCTCTTGGGTTGCATTGGTCAGTATGTATCTGTGTGTGTTAGGCTTGATGCTGAGACTGCCAACATCCAGCTCAACCACACTGGGGGCATGAAAAGTGCTGGGTCAGCTGCTTGGATGCTCCCAGCTGTCATCTTCACAACGTGGCCTCAGCCACTGGAGAACAACGTCCACAGCCCTTATAATACCACAAAGGGCCTTCAGCTCAAAGATGACCAGAGTGGAGCTCAAATCTGGCTCTTTTGCAACTGGGGATAATAGCTAACCTTGACAGTGAGAGTGCAGAGGGGATCCTTTGCCATTTCTATCACTTGCATGACTTGCTTTCAAAAATCATACAAGTTTGCAACTTTTATGGGCATGTATCTATTATTTATCTGGTCATAACTCAGTGAAAAGAATCCAATAACTCAGCTGATGAAAGCTACATGGAATTAGATACCAGCAGGTAATTATAAGGAACTAACTAATGTATGGATAGTTTTTACCATGTGTGTGGGATTCTTCTAGTGGGTTGGAACACCAAAGATGATATTTACATTGTGATGTTTAGGGACACAAAATGAATGCAGAGGATCAAAAGGGGTGGGGATAGTCTCAAGTGACTCTGGAATATCTCCAAATCAACGGAACTGTTCCCCATCTTCAGAGCTCTTTTAAAACCACCCTAGGGTGAAGCACTACCCCAGCTCATTTTTTGTTAAAAGACTAGCTACAACTTAGAGAGTTTGGAATTTTCATTGGGATTTTCATGGAAATGATTCAAGATAATATAGACTTGAATAAAATCAGTGATTGTATTTCAGTCAAAAGCTAATGAGCCAAAATCAAAAGAAACAAAGGAAAAAGGAAGAGAAAGGTAGAAGAAAACAGAAAGAACTCAAAAAAATTCTGTAAAATAGCAAATGTGATAATAATTGGGGAAGTCCATATTTTAAAGCCATTAGGAAGCAAACTGTATATGACTACTTCTAGTAGTGAGAACTTGACTTTGGTTTCCAGAGATTTGAGCAAAACACAGTCAAAAAAAAAAAAAAAAAGTCCTGCCAGTTATGGACCCACCAATCAACTGCAAAAGAGGCAGAGGTGTGCATTCCCTGGACAGTTGCCAGAGCCCTCTCATCTCTCATCTCTAAACTGGATTGTAGCATCTAGGCTACTAGGGCATGCGCCACTGAACTGCCCTTCAAAGGAGAGCTTTACACAAAGAGAATCACGGGTGAGGATTTACGCTTCAAATCATGGAGTTCAAAATGACTTATGCCAGCTGATGCCTTAAAGTTGTTGATATAAATGTTGCCACTTCTTCTCAACCTTGACATTTTTCAAACAGGGAATCAGGAAAGGGATACTAACTAAAAAGTCCTCTGGCTGCATGCCAGAGTACTATTCCAGAGTGGCATTGCTGTGCTCATGAATTTTCTTAACACTCTTGACTTTCTGATGTTGCTAAAATATCTAACCAGTGGGTTTCAACAGTGAAAATTCTCATCTGAAAACTGAGTCTGTGGGAATCACAAAAGTTTAACAATGGATTCTGAAATACGTTCTTATCTGGACAGAACAGCACAGTTTGGGGAATGGCTACTGCTGAAAATTTGAATCTTTGCAGGTTCTCTGTGTCTGCGTTCATACATAGACATATACATGACATATGACATATATATATATATACACACACACATACACACACACACACACATATATATATATGTATATATATATATATATGACATTTTGTTTCACTTCTCAGGAACCTGTTCTCACAATTTCTTTCCATTCTTTCTTTTGGGTAGTGTGGGCCTAAAAAAATACTATAGGGACTGTCATTCCATCAAGCACAAAAGGATGGTGGGATCTGTGAAATGCATAGAAAATACAGAAAAATGACTAAGTGATAAAAGATACACTGCTCTCAAGGTGTAGTGTCCACTTACAATGACTTCTGTTTTTCACAGATATCAAAAGAAGCATCAAAACAAACATAATCAAAGAGAACTTTCCCAAATGAGTGGAGTTCCACCAGTGCCCATCGGCGCTCTGGTAGAGGTAGCGTGGTGGGTGGCAAGGCTGGAGATGGGGGCGCAGCCACTACAACAAGTGGGCGTCGATGCGCAGCCAGCACAGTCCCTGGCGAACGTAGCGGACAAGGTTGGTCATGCTGCTGTGCTGCGTCAGGGGCCCCATCAACGTGTCCAGATCGCCAAAGAATTCTGAAAACAGAGCAGACCTTAGTCAGGCCTTTAAATGACAGTAGGGCCATAAGCAGCACCCCAAGCACGCGGGCATTGGAAGAGTTATTCTTGGTTCATTCATTCATTCATTCATTAGACATCAATTTCCAGAGTACCTACAAGGTGATCCAAACTTCATATGGATATTAAGCACTATAGTTTTAATCTTTTGTTAGCTCCCCAAATTCCATAGCATAAATCATGTCTGTATTACTGTGATTAAGAAAACACAAATTCACTCAAATCTGTTAATTCATAGCAAGTTTTTTTTCAAATTACTATACATTTTCTTAGACTGTGACCTCTAAAAATACATTACAATCCTGTGGAGGTTTGTGAGACACACACACACATATCACAATATGAATATATTACACAAAATATATTTGTCTATATATTTACATATATGTTTATAGAAACATATATAATATTTATAAATTGAAAATCTACACATAAAGTTATGTATCTAAATATATTTTATAAAAATATTGAATTTATATTTTATGTATTATAACTTTATAGTTAGAAAGGTGTCTTTATACAGAAAATGGTATATGATTCCAAGCTGTTTCTCATTCTCTGTGTTATGCAATTGAAAATACTCTCTTTTCCTTTTGTGTAAATGAAATGCCTTCACTGATGTTTCTTGGCTTGATGTAGATATAACCAGTGAGCCTGGACCACCGTTAGCACCATCGGTATCTAAGGCCAAGCCACTGGCTAGGAGGCATCTGACTTGGTTCATCTTATTCCTTTAGGGAAGGAAAATAACCTGTAAGGATCTGTCACACAGCATGTCCCCAGGCCCCCTGGGACATGGATGGTAAGAGTGCCTTGCTGATTCCCCGCCAGCTGACTCAGGCAAGGAACAGCACTGAGCACCCCCTACCACTAAGCAGTGAGACCAGAGTCTCAGACTGTCTGCTTTGGGGTAGGATGGAGGAGTATATCGGAAAAATTCTTTGATGTTCAGAAACCAGCTAGGCTTCCCCTCTGTATGTCTGAATTGATTGGACTGGCACTGTATTGATCTCCATGAGAAGCAGGCTCTTGTCCATGACAAAATGGCTCCTATGCTGGCTGGGCGTGAGGTATCTTTGTGGAGGGAGAGGGAGGAGGTGTTGCAGACTACCCTCAAGTGGTTGTGATGGTCTCCTGCCTTCTTGTAAAGCAATTTCCATGCATGGGTTATGTGTGCTTGATTGCTTAGCAGATGGTGTTTCACTAAACAATGCATTGATTTTTCATGTTATATATAACATATGGGCTCCTTCTCCATGTATCAGGTTCATTTGATTATGTGATACTGTTTAACCTGTACGATGTAATAAAAGTAATTTCTGCTGATAAAGGAATGAATTATTTTGGGCATTGAAAATACTTTCTTCTGTAATACAATATTAAGGGAATGTTAAAGGACCCAGTTGCTGTCGAATGAATGTGAATGAGATGTCCCTTGGATATTCCACCCACAGCCCATGGTGGCGTTCTTAACTAGGTACCCAGGTCACCACTTTAATAAGTGCTTCAAGTAGGCAGCTGGGAAGATAGGGAACTGGGCTTCTAGAACAAAGGCCAGAGGGCAGAATCAGCCCTATTGGCCCATTTTCTGCAATGAGCCATCTGCAGCTATACTGGCACACAGAGAGGGGGGCAGGGGTGGAGACCTTCCACTGGAACAGCCAACCTCAGCAATTTCCACTGCATGACTGCATGGGAAAAGGTGCACATACATGGTGGTCTCTGGGTGGAGGGAAAGTTTCACTCAAAAAAAAAGTGCCTCGGTTTCCCCATATCTATGGGGACAAGACAGGTGTGGGAAGAGTCCCTCACTCTGAGCAGCTCAGAAATGACAAAGTGTGTGAAACTCAAGGCGGCAAAAAGAAGATTCCAAACTAAGTCCTCTGTCCAGGTCCCTGAACAGCCTCTGGACCACGCCAGCAGGGTGCAGTGCATTTCTGCTGGTGGAGTGACAGAATCATGTTGACTCAGTAGTAGGCAGGGACTTGAACAACTCCCTGACACAGGGGCTGAGGACAAGATGAGTACCATCTCACTCAAACATCAGCCCAGCCACTACAGAGCTCCTGGAAAGGTCTGCAGTAAATTTAGAAGGAGTTACTTTACCAGATTTGAAAATGTATGCAGTTATGAAGGAAATCCATAAATACTGAACTGCCCTCCAGTTGCCAGTACAACATAAGACAGAGAAGAGTGGAGGCAGATAAGCTAGGCAAGACTTGAGATGCTTATGCCTTCATGATTAATTCTAGAACTCATGGATTGGCCTGCTTGTCTGGGCCAGTTGTCTTTGGATTTCAAGTTAAGAACTGTCTCTTACTCGGATAACTGAGAACTCACTGAAGGTTTCTGAGGATGCATGATTAATTCTGCCCTCTAGATGGGCAGTGCATCCTGTAGGTTAACAGTTCAGACTCTGAAATCTGACAGTTCTCCACTGAATTTATGCTTTCAATATGATGAGCTGTGATATCATGGGAGAATTTCTGACCCTCATTGGGCCTCAGTTTCTACATCTAGGAAATGGGGATAAATGAGATGACAAATGATAAAACAAAGAGTACAGCGCCTGGCATATAGAAATTGCTGCATGAACACACAGAACCAACACATGCAAATAACCCCAGGACTCAGTGTTAATAGTTGGGTCGAGGGTTGAAGTCCCAAATTATGGAATATGCTTTGATAGCCACAGAATCTGAATTATATGTCATCATATGGGATAAGGAAAGAGAAAGAAATATTTGTAGGATTTCTACCTTGCACCTAATATTTTATGCTAGGTGATTGACAAATCTTGTTTTATTTCACCCATCTCTTATCATTCTTGTGGGCAGTTTCATTGTCATCCTGTCTTCGTTATATCCGTTATAGAAATGGAAGCTAGGGAGTAGCTCACAGATTTCAGTAACTGTCTGAGGTCACCCAGCCAGTAACTGACACGATTCAAGCTAAAATGATTAGGCTTCAAAATCTGCACCCTTTCTAGTTCTGTGGGACTGTTTCCCAGCCTGCTGAGTGATCCCACAGTAGAGATGCAGCCAGGAGAAAGGGCCAGTAACTCATAGGAACTTCCCTCTGCATCTCAGTGGCCTGCAGCCCCAGCCTGATTCCATGAAATCCATGTTACTGGCCTGGACCTAAGCCCACTCCGTGCAGCTTGTACCATGTCATGTCCTGGCAGGAGCCAGCAGCGTGTGTGGGCCATGAATTTTTGTCTGTATCTGGCCAGATGTTTCTGTTGCTCTAAAACTCGGCTCACCTCTTTGCAATCTGATCTGAAAGACCCACATCTGTCTCCACCTTAACTACAGTGGGTCTTTCACTAACTGCTGCTCCAGAATCATCAAAGTCCACTGAATGGCCAGGGCCAAAGTATGATTTCTTTGAACTTCCTATCTTCATTAGGATAGTGAGACTTCAGGGTGAACCTGGGTGGCAGCTAAGGTCACAGATGCAGCATGAGTGGTGGAGGACCACTGACTCACCCTCTGGTGAAGCAGGGTCCTCCCTGCATTTATTTTGCAGCAAACCTCATGTGTTCTCACGAATGGGGCCCTGATCCTTCGTCCCAAGTGTCAGTGGGTGAAAGACACTAGCTGAGCCTTGACCCTGGTATCTGAATGCAAGCCACATTATCAAGTGCCCTGGAACTGATGATTATTATCTTCAATAATTTTTAAAAAATATATTTTGGCTGCACCATGCAGCATATGGGATCTAGTTCCCTGACCAGGGATTGAACCCGGGCCCCCTGCATTGGAAGCTCAGAGTCTCAACCACTGGACCACCAGGGAAATCCCTGGAGCTGATGAATATAATGAAAGTAGAAGGCCGTGGTGCTACCTCACTTGTCTTAAAGAAACAAAAAAAGCCAATAGTATCTTGATCCCAATTAATTTGCAAATCATTCTTTTTTGCTTTGCTCTGTTTCTCTATGTTGATCTTTATCATTGAGTGAAAATCTGGAAAAGACATTTGACAATACATCATAATTCATGTTACTTTAAGTTTTAAAGGAGAACTCAATTCTAGATCTTTTCACTCTCTTCACAAAAACTGGTCACTGAGTCGACCCTGATCTCACCCTCCCTTCCCTCATCTAGCCTTAGAAATTAGACCAACAGAAAGAGAAGGTCATCATGAGAAACTCAAGCCCTTCAAAGCAGGTTGAATCCACCATGGCCTGTGAGCAACCAGTTGAACAGCCCAGCATACTTACCTTTGTTCTCTCTTGTCAGTTTGTCAGCCATGTCCCAGTGTTCATAGCCCCGTAACACGTTGCTTGTGATGTTGACGTGGCTGGCGGCCATGTGGTGAATGCGCTGTGGGATGGTGACTGGGCCGTTGTTACAGTTCCCCATTGCATTGATGGGAGAGACGTTGTTGAGAGACACTGGGGACGGAGTATTCCTGGGGGATGGGAAGAGACAGGGCTTGTTAGGCTGCTAGGGGGGAGTGACAATAGCATTTGAGCCCTGCCTCTTCATACTGGGGCCTCTTGAGGGTGTGATTTGCCACAGTGAGGCTTGGCATGGTGAACACCTATGAAGCTTACTCTCGCGTCCCACCAGCTCTTCTCAGAGGACACCCTACAGCTTTCACCCACACAGTAGTTTTCCCCCTCCCCACTGTTCCTGCCTCATCAGACCAACCCACCCAGGGCTACAGTGCCAGGCTGTAGAAAGAGCCATCCTTCTCCTTTCCTAACTTTAAACACAGAAGTCTGACTGCCTTTGGCAACCACTGATGACTCTGTGCATGTTGCTACTTTGTTTTAAAATACCAAAGAGAGAGCTGGGTGAATCTTTCTCTGGCATTAATTCTACCCACAAATGTAGCTTTTACTTTGAATACATATAACAAGTCTTTTGATGTTCCAGAGAAAGAATTAGCTCAGAGTTACGATGCTTTCTCTACCTGCTGCCAGAATGGATATTGGCACTTAGAAAAACTTGATGTGCTATATTGGTCTGTTATCAAAATGTTTTGTGGAAACCAGGGTGACAGTTTGTTCCAAATACAGTCACCACAATAAGCAAAGTATGATCCTTAAAAGGCCCCCAAGGAGCAGTAGTAGGGAAGCTGGAAATAAGTAAGATTCTGAATATCACTTTAGGATTCTTTAAGACCTGCTACAGGATGGCTGTTAATTGCTGACAGTTCACCTGCAGACTGGCTTATAAAGAAATGTCTTGGAAATTCCTACTTTGGGCAGTATCATTGTTTGGAGGTAGATTTTTGTTTAATTCTTTAATATCAGTAAGAAGAAGTCCCCTGCTGGCTGCACTTCGCATGGAGGGCAAGGACTTAGGTCATGGACAGTCCCAAAGGCTGGGTTGCTGCCTGTGCCTACCAGCCAGGTCAATACACATCTCAGCTCTCCCCATCTTCTTTCAACCAGGCTTTGAATGCCCAGTATAATGCACACTTTATTATGACTGATCATTTGGGGGAGTAACAGAAATGGGAGAAAGCTGTTTCTGGGACTCCTTCTTCCTCCAAACACACTCCTCCCATCATCAGGAACCTTCTCTCACTCTCCCTCCCCTTTACCAGCCACTTGTTGCCAACTACATTCCAGGGTGGCTGTATTCCTCAGAGCCAACCTGCTCCTAGAACACATGTGCACCCTGACAGGCACCCATAGAGGATTTGGGGGAACAGCTATCACCATGTACCAAAATGCTGAAGTGGGGATGACTCAGTCTGGGAGCAATTGAACTGATACGGTCACCTGAGATTCACACAGGCTGTGCCTCATGAGAGCTTTGGTCCACTTCTACAAACAGAGTATATCTTCTGTTATGTTCTAGTATGAGGGTTAAAGTGAATCCCCACAATTGCTCTGCACTTGTGTGATGTAAGACGGTGTGAAGGTTTGCCTGCTCTGTTTATAATCTCTGAGATGTGTGATACTTCTTGATGTAAAGATTTATTTTCAAGGTAGGGATCGTTAAACTCAGGGACCTGGGCACAGAAGGTTAACATAAAAGCAGTGAATGCTGGACTTTTTTTTTTTTCATGGCAGGTTGGAAATGCTATTATCTAGTCTCTCTCCTCAGAGAAGGCAATGGAACCCCACTCCAGTACTCTTGCCTGGAAAATCCCATGGATGGAGGAGCCTGGTAGGCTGCAGTCCATGGGGTCTCTAGGAGTCGGACACGACTGAGTGACTTCACTTTCACTTTTCACTTTCATGCATTGGAGAAGGAAATGGCAACCCACTCCAGTGTTCTTGCCTGGAGAATCCCAGGGACGGGGGAGCCTGGTGGGCTGACATCTATGAGGTCGCACAGAGTCAGACAGGACTGAAGCAACACAGCAGCAGCAGCAGCAGCAGCAGTCTCTCCCCTGTCCCCACCCCAGTGGTGGTCATTAATCCTTAAATGTCAATTTACAGCAAGAAAGGAAACCGTCCTCATTTGTAATCTCTAGAGAAGATTATAAAGGTGTCAGTGTCACAAACATTGAGACAGGGACCATGTGGTGCTTGAAAAGTTCTGGAATCCCAGGGACCGAGACTCCAGCCTGGGGCTCCTGAGCCCCTCCCCTTGCTGAAGCCTTTATGGACTGCAAGAAACGGCTGGATTCAATGATTTCCAACTCTGCCCAGAAATCCCAAGGGGAATCACATCACCTTTGTTTACCTCTTATTTCCTGAAAAGGCCTTTTCAGTTTATAACATTGAGGAGCTAGTGAGGAGCTTTCTTTCCTTTCCACTTGGTGCTTTCTTTTAAATAATCAGTGGTGGAGGCAAGGAGAATGAGGGCATGGTTTGCCTTTGGCCATGACTGACCTGACATGAGGCTCCGTGAGCTATCTGGTGTGGAGAATGCCTGAACTCCCAGAATACCACATCATACACGTGAAATCCACCAATCCAAGCCCGCCTGAGACAGCGCTCCTCTGGCTGGAAGGGCTGCTGCAGTGCTCCTCTTAGTGTGCCTTCAGCTCCACCTTGGCTCTCCCCACAGTTGGGGCTTCATTCTTGAGCTCTCCCTCTGTGGATCTGCTTCAGATTTTATGCTTTTCTTCATGTCCACGGCACATGGCCATAAGTGTGCACACACCAGCACAGGCTTCCACCACCCATAGCATGAGCACTCTAGATTCCCACCATCCTCTCTTGCCTCCCAGCCACACTCGCCCCCTGCTGCCCCTGGTAGTCACTAGCCACGCCCCTATCTAAGAAGGTGGTGGTGTCTGGCTGCTTGGAATGCACTTCCCCCACGGATCTGCATAGCTCATTCTCTCATCATCCTTCCCTAATGTCCCTATTGAGGATCCTCCTCCAAGCAGCCCTGTCTGTTCCCCTTCCTTGTTTTAATTTCCTCTATGACATTTATCATTTAGCATATTCATTCTTTTTCTACTGTCTTTTTCTTCTGAAAGAATGTGAAATAGACAGGAATCCCTGTCTATTTCATCCAGTGCCATTCCCAGCATATAGAACGGTGCCTGGTATACATAACATGTACTAATACCAGTGAGATAAGTGAATGGAGTGCCTTCCAGCTATCCCTCTGTTGTTATATGGTATCCACTACGTATGAGGTGCTCTGGAGAGGGAAGAAAAATAATGTAGAGCAGCACACGGATAGGGGATAAATACTTTGTAAAGTGCCTGGAAGAGTGTTTCATACACAGTAGGCAGGCAATAAATCTTTGATGAATTAAAGAATGAGCAATTCCTTATTGAAAAGAGCAAACAGTCTAATGGGGAGAAGAATCCATTAATTTCTGGGAAACTAGGATAAGTGCCAAAAGTGACGTGTAGACCAAGAGCTGTGGGAGTTCTAGGGGCAAGATCACTTATGTTTTCCAACTTAAAAAGGTAATAATGATAACAAAACATGGCAGTGGCAGCAACCGCTATTTGTTAAAGTTGCTGTGCACCAAGCATGGTGCTCTGGGCCTCACTGATTTTTATCTCTAAGCCTCATGACAACTCTCTGGGTGAGTTTCTGCTGTCACTGTTTCACAGATAACAAGAGGGCTCAGAAAAGATCAGTTCCTTTTTTGAGAGCCACACAGCAGATGGTCAAAGAGCTGGGATTTGAAAGGTCTGTTTTCCTGCAAAGTCCATTTTCCTTCCATTCTGCTAACTTACCTCCAAGTCCTACCTTCCCTCTACTAGGTTTCCCTTGATGTGGGTGTCCACCTCGAGCCTCACCCTTGAGTCCATGTTGGCTTGTTCCTACCACTCTCCTCGGGCTCTTCCCATGTTTGCACAGGCACAGCCTGCCCTAAGCTTGGGGAGAAGTTTTGCTTGATAGAAATGTTCCCTCCAGTGACAACCAAACTCTTTGCAGTCCTTTTATTGGCCAATGTCCCCAACAAGGGGCAATATTTCTTTTCTTCCGACCTTTTCAATATAGCACCCAAGGCCCCCAGTGTACTGAAACAGCTCTTCTAAAGGCCTCAAATGGCCTTGTTCTTTCCTCCTTTCATAGCCTTCTTTTTTATTCTCTCTGGGTGACATCTGAGACTGCTGCCCCTCCCTTTTTTAGCATCTCCACGATGTGGTTACCATGACACTCTATTGGGACTGAAAGCCCTGGTGCACCTCCTGTTTCTGCATGGCCTGTGAACTACAAATGTTTTGAAAAGATGAACATATGCAATCAATTTGATAAATGAGAATACTATATTTGAACCCAAGAACACAAAATTCTATTTTTGCAAAATTCCTTTCTTTTCCTTAACAGACTTGTATTCTAAAACTGCTATTATATCCTGAATTTCATCAGTAAGATTTTTGTGGAAACTTGTTTTCTCTCATATTCTTTTTACATAACAACCTCAGTTTTTTCTGGACTGGCAAAGCCCCAAATGTGTATTATCTGGCCCTCTGCAGCAAAGATTTGCTGACCCCTGCTCTATCTCGAATAGGTTTTTCTTCTCCTTCCAACTTATTCTTTGCACTGTCTTCACAGTCAGGGTCAGGGGAGGCTTCTTCTGGAAGGATTGTGAGAGGTCTGGTGCAGGGCCAATCATCCTCATCCACTGAGGGATGCAGGCTATAGTGTTGCTAGCAGACAAAGAAGCCCTCCTTGGCCACCCAGGGAGGCCCAAGCTCTCTTTCTCTTGGGTGTCCACAGAACTTTGTTCAGATCTGTCCCCTCCTGCCACTGGACCATGTGCTTCTGGAGTACAGGGAGCCTTTGGCATTCAGTGCATCCCCAGCCTCTCATAGGGAAATGCACCCAAAGTATGTGCTGAATGAATGGGCTGTAACCCCTGGGCAACCGTTTTGAGTCGCCTCATTCAAAAGCTCTCTGACCTACCAAAGGGAGTGTGCTTTCTTCAGATAGAAGCTGCTTTAAAAAATCATTTCAGGAGGCTTTTAATGTGACTTCACAAGCTTAGAATGTGTTTGAGTTCTTTCACTGCAGAATTAAAAAACTTTTTCCCAGTGATTCTTGAATGGGTGCTTACCTGAATTTGCCCTTGCTTTACTCCGTGTTCAGAGAAAACAGCTTTCTCTGGGCCTGCGGTCTCGCTTTTGTCCGTTAATATAAGAGAGAGACCTAATTCAACAATTTAAACGGTACTTCCTTTCAATACAGTAATTGAGTTGGCTCATAGTTTTTAATGGATCTGTTCCCTCATTCTGAATGTTTTTTTTATGATCTTAGAGTTCACAGTTTCACTCCTTTAGGAGTGTGCTTTGTAGATATTTATAAAGCAGCAAAGGAGACTATCTCACTGTTCAAGAAAGTGTTTTGATCAGAGACATAAGAATTTTGAAGTGGTGAAAAATGGGGGGAAAAGCAGCTCTTTTCAAAAGAATACATCTACTGGTGGGAAGTGGGCTTGCAGTGGTCAGAGAGGTATTGGACTCAGGAGAAACGAATGCTCAGGTAAGTTTGGGCACATAGCTAGTTCAGGGCTGAGACAGAACTAGGATTCTGAATTGCCCTCTGAAAAGGAACCTCTCTTCAGAGGAGGCTCCAATGTCATTGGGTCTGGCCTTTCATTGCAGAGAGAAGGGGCTCTCTTAACTTTCATCCTGGGAACTGAGGGCAGCCTTGGGCCTGGGTCAACTGGTTTACCGGCTCCCACCCTGCTGCTGGAGGGCTGAGCTGTTCCAAGCAGATACGGCTCTAAGGACAGCTGTGGAGTGGGTGAGTTCATTGAGCCTCAGGCCGGCAGTATAGTAGATGCTTTTATATTTTAGGGCAGAGTATTTTAGTATTAATATAAAAATCATCGTGAAGGCTCAGATAATTGGCTGACGAAGTGCCTTCACATTTTCAGCACTATTATGCCTTTGGTTTTATTAAAGCACTTACCATATATCAATGAATATTTCATTGGTCTTTCATTACTGAGTGAATCATTGAAAAATCACTGCAGTGGAGGTAACTCTACCCTGCCTCCCCGAAATGGCATGGTGCTTGCCATCTCATTAACTGATATTTTTATGGCCGTCATTTGGCTTAAAGATCAAATAGTGAAAGAAATTTGGAATCACATCATGTTAAAATTTTCTGTCCTACCATTAGCAGAAACCTGACTAGAATTTTGTGTGCACCCAAATTACTATAATCTCAGAATTAACCTTTGTGCCTGGCTTGTCAATACCAAATATTTGGGGTCTATTCAATGACTAATTTTCATGAAAAAGCAATTTTCAGAAGATACTTACTTTCCATTGCCTACCCATGGAGATGGTATCTGAGCGACTTTTGAAGCATTTTGCTAAAAGAGAAAAACAGAGAGGGAAATGAGGACATCTATTTTGTGTTTTATTAATTCAGAAACAGATGGAAGTGTGATTTAGAGTACATTAATATTGATTGCAGCATTTTGGGATGCCTCCTGTTTCGTTAGCAGAGCTGGGATGTATGTGCACGTCAGCACACCATGATGCACACTCGATGAAAATAGCTGGTTAGGATAATTAGTGGGCTCCAATCAGGACCATGAAAGTCACTTGATGAAAGATCTTATATACTAAAAGGCCCAGTGAAATCAGACTCAGTTCTCCAAGAAGTGGTTTAATTATCCTCATCTGAAATTTATTCTGCAAAACAAGCTCTTCAGAGTACAGACAAGCTTTTCACCTTTAGCTCCAGTTGCAAACTTTTTCCCTGGGATGCAAGTTGGCTTGTCATTTCTAAAATCCCAGGAACTGGCCAGAACCAAGCAGCCTTTGTGTGTGTGTCTGTGTATCACCTGGATTTGCTATCATCACATGCATATCCTCATGGCTGATGGTTTTCCCTGTTGAGCACTGTAACCGGCCCAGGGCTGTCCACAGTGGAATGCTAAACATTCTTTTCCCTCCGGTTTAAGGAATGGGCCTCCTTGAAAAGGGAACCCTCCTACACTGCTGGTGGAAATGTAAATTGGTGCAGCCACTATGGAGAACAGTATGGAGGTGCCTTAAAAAAACTAAGAATAGAATGGCCATATGATCCAGCAATCCCATTTTGGGGCATATATCAGGAAAAGCATCTAATTTGAAAAGATACATCCATCCCTATATTCACAGCAGCACTGTTTGCAGTAGTCAAGACATGGAAACACACCTAAATGTTCATTGACAGAGGAATGAATAAAGAAGATGTGGTACATATATACAATGAATTATGACTCAGCCACTGGCAGCAACATGGATGGACCTAGGGATCAACATCATACTAAGTGAAGTAAGTCAGAAAGAGAAAAACAAACACCATATCACATCTCTTATATGTGGAATCTAAAATGACAGAAATGAACATATCTAAGGACTAGAAATAGACTCACAGACATAGAGAATAGACTTGTGGTTGTCAAGGGGGAGGGAGTTGGGGAAGAGAAGGAATAGGAGTTTGGAATTAGCAGAGGTAAACTATTATAAATAGGATGGATAAACAACAAGGTCCTACTGTTTAGCACAGGGAACTAACTATATTCAATATCCTCCTATAAACCAGAATGGAAAAAGAACATGAAAAAGCATGTATATATGTGTATAACTGAATCACTTTGCTGTGCAGCAGAAATCAACACAACACTGTATATCAACTACACTTCAACACAATCCATTTTAAGAAAAGAATGGGCCTCCTCTGTTTTCATGACTGTTCACTTGTGGAGCATGGGAAATCCTGACACTCAGCACCGTCTCACTAGTAAAAGATCAGCTCGTTAGAATGACCTCAGCAGGTGGGAGCTTCCCGTTTTGAACCTCAAAGAAGCTCAACGCTCTGCCAGAGAAGTGAGTTACTTAACATCAGTTTGGTATTTTGCAGTGCAGTGAACACGGTGCAGAACAGGCCACAGAGAATGGAGGCCAGGGCTGTGGTTCAGAGTGTCCCCAAAGGATCAGCATCAGCATCGCTCAGGGACTTGTTCAAAATGCCCATTCTTAGGCCCTGTCCCAGACCACCAGCATCAAAACGCCTTAACAGAGCCCAGGTGGAGACTGTAGACACACAGTCAGGGGCAGCTGCTGCATTTGACTGCATTCACAAGCACTAGCTTTATGATGGCCACACCACATGAGAGCTGCTCTTTTCCTAACTGAGTGGGCATTCCCACATAATCGCGCACCCCTACCCACTGGCTTTAAACATCTGAGGTAAGGTCAGGATTTGATTCATTTCAAACAACTGCTTTGATGCAACTGAGCCCTGTCAGCTGACGCACTTGGCAAAAAATAATATGACTAAATAAATAAAATTATCCTTTTCTTTCAAGACCTGCCCAACAGCAACCTTGAGCCCTCAACTCTAACACACGATCAGCATTGACGGGTGGAAAGAGGAAGGTCCACGGAGCCTCAGCCAATGACACCCAGCATGGTTGCCAGGCCCAGCTCCAGGCTTGCCGTTTTTATCTGGGCTTGTTCCCACGTCTTGGCATTGCATCTTGTGGTTCAAATATTTCATTTTTCTTGCAAATCAAAAACACCAGCTCCCTAGAGGATGAATTTGTTTATTTATTGTTGGTTTATTTTGACAGCCAAAGTTATCAGTTGTCTTCAACTGCAACCACTATCTTCAACACTCCCCATGGCCAAAGGGCCCCTGGGGGTGTGGCTGTGCCCTCAGAGCCCAGGGTGGCTGTGGTGACTTCTCTCACTGCTGAGAAATTTCTAGGCTGGCATCTCATGTAACATGAGCCATGTTCTGCAGGCAGTCCACAGTGCAGGCAGAAGGGATCACCATCCTGACTGGACCCAGGAAGGTGCCCAGGCCCATTTGTTCACTCCAGAGCATCATCGGGGGGATTGAACTATGGTACCTTCTCTCCCTGGAACTGGATCAAACCCAAGCTCTCTGCTGAACTCCAAAGGAGAAGTGAGACAGCCATGGACGGCCAGGATGCGGAAAGTTTAGCTTTCGATTGTGACAACTGTGACATTTCATAACATGCCTGCCATGTCTCATTGGTGATTTAATCACCCAGGACCTATAAATTACACAAAATAAGGATTACCTTAAAATATTCCATCAGTGATCTGGAGTACTTCATGGCGTGGTCCTTCTTCAGTTTGAACATCCTTAGGTAGAGAAGTGACAGGCATCGGTAGCTGTGATGATGGGGAAAGGAGCACATTAATGCCAACATTTCCTCAGACCTATTCATTAAAATACAACTCCCATCCGTAGCACCTCTCCTATGGTTACCGAGGAACATAAGTGAAAAAAAGAAAATTTTTTAAAAAGAAGGAATAAGCATAGTACAGGGAACTATATTCAACAGTATGTGATAAACCATGAACCATAATGGAAAAGAATATGAAAGAGAATATATATGTATAACTGAGTCACACAAGCTGGAATCAAGATTGTGGGAGAAATATAAATAACCTCAGATACACAGATGACACCACCCTTAGGGCAGAAAGTGAAGAAGAACTAAAGAGTCTCTTGATGAACGTCAAAGAGGAGAGTGAAACAGTTGGCTTAAAACTCAACATTCAGAAAACTAAGATCATGGCACCAGTCCCATCACTTCATGGCAAATAGATGGGGAAACAGTGAAAACAGTGAGAGACTTTATTCGCTTGGGGTCCAAAATCACTGCAGATGGTTATTGCAGTCATGAAATTAAAGACACTTGCTCCTTGGAAGAAAAGCTAAGACAAACCTAGACAGCATATTAAAAAGCAGGGACATTACTTTGTTGACAAAGGTCCGTTTAGTCAAACTATGTTTTTTTTCCAGTAGTTATATATGGATGTGAGTTGGACTATAAAAAAGTTGAGTGCTGGAGAATTGATGCTTTTGAACTGTGGTGTTGGAGAAGACTCTTGAGAGTCCCTTGGACTGCAAGGAGATCAAACCTGTCAGTCCTAAAGGAAATCAGTCCTGAATATTCATTGCAAGGACTGATGATGAAGTTGAAACTCCAAAACTTTGGCCACCTGATCCAAAGAACTGACCCTGATGCTGGGAAAGATTGAAGGCAGGATGAGAAGGGGACGACAGAGGATGAGATGGTTGGATGGCATCACTGACTCGATGGACATGAGTTTGAACAAGCTCTGGGAGTTGGTGTTGGACAAGGAAACCTGGCATGCTACAGTCCATGGGATCACAAAGTCAGATACAACTGAATTACTGAACTGAACTGTCACTTTGCTGTATGCTAGAAATTAACACACCAGTGTATATCAATGATATTTCAGTAACATTTAAAAAAAAGAAAAAGAGTCCACCAAAGATGGAAAAAGGAGGCAGAAGGTCAAAGTCAGGGAGACATGTTAAGATACATTGCTGACTTCTTGATGGAGGAAGAGGCCCTAAGCCCAGGAATGCAGACCTCCTCTGGAAAAGGCGGAAGTGGATTCTCCCTAGAGCCACTGGGAGGAAAGCAGCCATGTTGATGCCCTGATTTTAGCCTAGCGAAACACACTTCAGACTTCTGACCTTCAGAACTGCAAGAAAATAAATTTATGTGGCTTTATTTTTTTAAAGAAAGGATAAGCATTAAAATTCCATCTTGATAAGAGTGTAAATGTGGAGAGTAGATGTTTAGTCAGCAACTGAAGAAATCCATTAGTTAATTTTTCAGAGTTTAGCAGAAAACAGGAATAATGACTTAAGCAGCTTAAGTTGAGTTTTCAAATCTTTTTGCGACATTTCAGCTATTTCCTGGTCACCTCCATGAGACTTACCATAGTACAGCCAGCTTTTTGTCCCCATCTGAAGCTAGGGGGCTTGCAAAATTCTTCAGCCTCATGGCATACCTTGGAAGAGAAAGGACAAGCTCAAATGGAATCTGTCTGACCCTTCATAAAGCCCCAACACCATTGGTGTTGTCATCACTCGAATGAGCTGGGCCCACATTGGCTCTGGCAGAAGGACTGAGAAAGCCATGTGGGCAAAAGAGTGCTTTCCTGAAAACATTCACAAAACGATGACCACAGTGTGTCACAATAGCACTGGTGTGACCAATGGAAGCTTGCTCTGGAGAAGCCAGTTATATTTAGAGCCCATGCTCTAGAACAGTGCTGTGGAATTACTGTGGGTTTCACCTGTGTATAAGTGCTGAAAAAATAATGTTTCTAAGAATACTCCAGCTAAACAATATTATTAGCTTTCCACAAGAGGTGGACACAAATGTCAGTCTCAGTTGAGTTTTTGACACCTGAGGTAAACAATCACACAATGATGTCTGACACGAGCATGGCGGTGGGGGGGCCTCCAACACAGTTATAAAGGGCTTTTCTAATGGCTCAGGTGTGGAATATATTCCTGTAGGAAGTGGTTTTGTTTTTTTAAGGGTGGTCAATTTCACAGCAGGTGAAGGTCTGAGCACCCCTAATTTATGGTGCTTGCATAGTTTGTTTTTCCATTCTCTTTAATAGTTACCATTCCACACCAGGGCAATCAAAGGTTGAGTAGTTCCCATTTTTGTTCTTTGAGCTGAGCACATTCCATTCTGGGCATTTAGACTCTTGAAAATCAATGCATTGCATAAAATCATTGTCTGAGCTATAATGCAATTTCACAGGAACTCGTGGTAGAATAAGTAGCAAGTTCACTGTTGCAGAAGGAAGCTGAAGATGTTCAGGCAGCCTGGACCAGCTCTTCATCATGACAAGGCATTGGTGAGCCCACACTTTCAGCAGCCTCCCCAGGACACCATGCCCCCTATCACCCTGCTCTCCCTATTACTGCCACAGTTCTGTCCAATGAACATTTTCTGACAAAAGGACTCATGCACTTGCTGTGAGTCCCTCCTGTTGTTGCCACATTAAGCAAAAAGGGTTTTTATGATGTCATAAATCTGTGTTTGACAGCTGGATCACTTAAATGTCAGTCATTGTGATGCCCCACTTGTTTTCACAAGTATATTTCTACTGCAGATTGCCAAGACTGAGAGAAACCAAAATTACTTCACTGAAAAACATAGGGTGCTCTACCATTAACGAGAGTATAATAAAAAGCTCTTCAGCATAAAATTTGCTACTAAAAACTATGTTCTTATTACAGTCACCCTCTAATTGCAGCCATTGTTGAAATGCCTTGAAAGTGGAGTTCCAATTGTTTACATGGGCAAGAAGACTTAGTTGCCTTAGTTCATTTTATTCCCAACTGAAATTTCTCTCCAAAGAAAATTATACACACACATACACTAGGCAGAAAATATATAATTCTATATATAGAGAGGGCACATAAAGGATTGCACATAGAACTGGTGAAATTTTGGGATAAAAGACCTGATGACATCTGAGCAAGGGGGATGGAATGTACCAATGTCTGTGTCCATGATCTTGGACTAGAGCTATGCTGGACAGCACCATGAAGGGAGATGAGGGGAGAGGGACACATGAACTTTCTGTGCCATTTCTTACAACTGCATGTGAGTCTACAATGATCTGAAAAGAGAGTTTCAAAAGACTGCCTTTAAAGTGAATATCTCTAAATTATCCATAGAGTTTTACTAGGTTCCACTGAAAATATACCCTATGGGGGAAGTAAACTATCATATCATGGAAAAAAAAAACTGCTTGGAGAAAAAGAAAAGAAATTGTAAATAATAAAGGGAAAAGAAGTG
Organism: Capra hircus; assembly: GCF_001704415.2. Lineage (NCBI taxonomy): Eukaryota > Metazoa > Chordata > Mammalia > Artiodactyla > Bovidae > Capra > Capra hircus. Next base: position 92,593 of record NW_017189774.1, on the reverse strand, counting down.
TTTTCTAAAGGAAATAAGTATTACTCAGTGATTCACATTGTATTTTTACCAAAAATGAAATGTGAGGTTTTGCTTTTCTATTCTGAGTGCATGTGTAAGAAAAATATGTGTGTGTGCATATATATATATATATATAAAATAACTGTAATTGGGGGTGAAGTTAGTTATGATCTTGTTTTCCTTCCAAGTTGGTCCACATGCAGAAACATGCTTTTCATGGTCAGAAATGCAGTGAGTCTATAATCCATATTATAAACATTTTCGTGCAGCTACATGGTCTCCATCTCCCCCCATCTCCCTTCATGGTACTGCTGCATTTCAATGGCTGCAAAATATTCTGTTGAGAGTACTGTGAGGTAATTAATTACCCTTCTGTTATCAATGTTTTGCTTTCCTTCAAATTGGGTGCTATAACATAGGCCAAACTGAACACTCTATGGATAACTCATTCTCCTCTTACAATTCTTTTCTTCAGTACAGTAAGTTCAGATTTCTAGAATTAGTGGCTTCAAAGATATGACTGCTCACTTGTATAGGTTTTCCTACATGATGCCAAATTGCCCTCAATTTACAAGGATCAATTTCCATTCCCACCATCAGCATGGAAGAGGTCCAGTTCACCATAATTTTGTGTGTGTGTTAACATTATGGTTTAGTGGTTAAGTCGTGCCCGACTCTTGTGACCCCATGGACTGTAGCCTGCCAGGCTCCTCTGTCCCTGGGATTCTCCAGGCAAGAATACTGGAGTGGGTTGCCATCCCCTTCTCCATGGGATCTTCCCAACCCAGGAATCGAACCCAGGACTCCTACATTGCATGCAGATTCTTTTACCAACTGAGCTACAAGGGAAGCCTGTGCTAACATTTTTACATTTCCTTCTTAATTTAAAAGTGCCTTAAAATGTGTTTGTGTTAAAATAGAAGGTGAAGCTTTTCTTCTTGTTTATTCATTAAAGTTTCCCTTCCAATTTGATTCCTCATTTTTTGCCAGGATTTTCATCTTGTACATCTTTGAAAACTGCAGGCAGCCTTGGATAGACACTGAGAAATCAATTTCCCCTTAAAAGCTACAAATGGCAGTGGCAGCTTTCACATAAAGTATGTCTGAGAGATACTTTATATGCTTGTCAGAGCAGTGAAAACCAAAGATGGCTGCCTGGCCTGGCAGAGCAAGGCTGGAACTTTCCTCATCCTTTCCCTACTTCAGTGGCTTTAACTAAATCTTACGAGTCTATGTAATCATAGCGGTTTTTTTTTTTTTTTCCTTCTTCTTCTTTATAATGGTTCCCATTCTTTTGATCTTTTCAAGTGCTTTCCTCAAAAAATATGCATGCTTCAGTCTGATGCCTGTCTGAAGGTTTAGGTACAAGTGTCTTCAGATTTGTAATGGTTTATTGCAGATGCAAGAACACAATAAAAAGCAGGCCTGGCATTATCAGCTAATCGAGTCAGAGGTGCCTGGGATATAAGGGCCTATCAGGTGAAGAACTGCTCAGTCAAAAACCATGATGCCGTCCATCCAGCAAATGAGGGTGAGTGCTTATCCACTATTCAGAGGTGGATGAAATTCTTTTCACAAATACCTGAAGATTACAGGAAGGCACTCAAATGCATATCATTTCTTCTCCTTTCCCTTCTTACAGGAATTTTTTGATTAGCCACAAACTCCACTGCACCAAGACCAACAGTCCAGAAAATTTCATTCAAAATGCAAATGAAACCAATAATCTGTGCTGTTAATACACCATTCCCTAGCGTCAGCCTCTTCTAGGCTCCCCTGCTACCAGCTTGACTGTCCCTCAAATTCTAGATGCCTGGAAAGTTTATTTCACCCCTGATGTTGTCCCTCTCTTTTTCATAACAGAGGCAGAAACTCTTAGAAAACATGATTTATAGCAGAAATCCCAACAAGATTGCTTTCTGTGAATTATGAAACTGCTTTGAAAAGACAAGGGCCTGCTCGACACCATGAAATGATGATCCTTTATTTCCACCCACTACCTTTCCATTTTATGAATATCACAAGTTATAACACTCACATTAGAACCTCTGAAGGGGATAACTGATAAAAAGCAGTGTCCATCAGTTATAAGTTTCCCATGACGTGAATCAAATGGCAAGAACTAATTATGATGACTTCTGAGAAGAAGGTGCCTTGAATGAATCATTACTAGGTGGAAAAGATATTTTTCAAAAACATAGTAGCTTCTAATTATGAGTGGAGAGAGCTTAAGAAGAAGGCAGCAGAAAAGCATGAACCTGAGGAGTTCCACAGTTTCGGAGTACATGGTGTATGGAGACTTGGCTTCCAGAGGGTCTCTCTCCATCGCGTTGCCACATTCAGTGAAGGAAAGGGCTGCATCCGCGTAATTCACGGCTTTGCCAAATTTCTCAAACTGGAACAGGAAGAAGACTCATCAACATGACAGCTCCTCTTCTCTCCTTCATCGAAAGCAGTGGTGCACAACCCTGGGAAACTTCACACCCCTCCCCCAGGGAACATTTGGCAATGTCTGGAGACCTCTTTGATTGTCCCCATTCGAGATGGGAGGCATCTAGTGGACAGAGGCTGGAGATGCTGCTAAACATCTGCAATGCCCAGGACAGCTCCCACTGTGGAGAAGTGCTTGGCCCAATAGTGCCAAGGTTGAGATATGGTGGGGGCAATTAGGAATTTGTCCTAACAAGGATGTAACTTATTTCAGGTTCTGTTGTCATGACATGGAGGCTGGATGAGAGGAGAAAACTGTAGCAAGGTATCATGTCTTTGTGGTATTCCTATTTTTGTTATCTTTTTGGTGGAGCAGAATTCAAATCACTGCCTCGACTAGTTTCTATTGACCACATTTACTAGACTGGTCATCATAATGTCCTTAGAACAGGGATCCCCAACCTCCAGGATCTAATGCCTGATGATCTGAGGTGGTGGCGCTGATTTAACAGTAATAGACATAAAGTGCACAATCAATGAAATGTGCTTGAATCATCCTGAAACCATCCCCTCCCCCCGCCGCCCCATTCCAGTCCGTGCGAAAAATTGTCTTCCAGGAAACTGGTCCCTGGTGCCAAAAAGGTTGTGGATCACTGGTCTAGACAAAGTTTGCAGTGAAACTCCACTTTTTACAAGCTTCCTGGACAACTAACGCATCTAGTCTTTGCTTGGAACTCTAGCATAGCATGTCAACCCCATCCTCAGGAGAAGAGTAACAAATGGATGCTATTGTCATGAAAAATGGGAAGCTGCAGTGTGACTGGTGACAATAATCACATCACTTTCACTGTAAATGATGGTCTGAAATAGTGAGTCAGAAAGCTCCCAAATATAGCACTACTAAATATTTTAGTTTAGTAAAATTTTATTGCAAAAGGTTTTAGCCCTGATAATGGTTACGATTAAACTGACTTAGACATACTGATTTCTTTTTTATGTGTAATGAATATTATATATGACAGTTTTATAGTGAGTATTTTATAACAGTATTTAACATTTTCAATTTTTGATAGCTGGATGGAAGAATTTCACTAATATGGAATTTTATGTGAAAGAACCAATAGAATGCAGATTGACCTATTTTAATTTTCTTATGTACTTTTTATCAAAATATTGTCTATGCAACTGTGAAGGTTTCAATTCTCAAAACAGCAGAGTAGCTGTCTCTAGCAAAGGATTAAGTACAACTATAAAATGATGAGTTACAAGTCTTGCAGAATCTCTTGCTGTAAATGACTCTTTTTACAATAAATGTTCTTCCCCTTTTATGTACTGCAGGAATTTGGTGCTTTCCTTTCTGTAAGTTGTTGTGGAAAAACATCAGTTTCAGCCCAATTGAAACTGATTTTATGAAAACCTTTGTGTATATATGTAAGTTATCTCCTTCTTCTCTTGCCTTCCTCAGGAGGCAAGATAGCTTCCTCAGGTCATCCAACTCTGATTGGTTCTCTCCTGTGGAAATTAAGGAAATCTACAGGAAATCTGGAAATCAGGAAATCTACATCCTGATTTTTGAAACTGACTTTTCATTCACAAACCCATAGCTGGAAGGATCCTTAAAAACCACCTGGTCCAAATCTCTCTTTTTCCAAACGGAAAAACTGAAGTCCAGAGAGACAACTATATGGGCCATAGTGCCAATGAGTGGCTGAGTCACACCCTCTTCTGGGCCTTGGTTTCCTTATTTATAGCTGAGGGGCTTGAACTCCGAAGAAGTGTCTAACTCTGGTATAGACATAAGCCTGGCAAAGACATCTTCTAAATGAGTATTGCTCAACCTTCCCCCACCCTATTATCATTCCCTCTTCCCTCCCCTACCACTCAGTGAGTTTTTTTAGACATTTTTTTCACACATCCCATTGAAATTTTAATACTAAAGATATACCAATTATCTCCTTATACTGTGGCCCTTGAGAGGGCAGTGGATGGTAGCCATTCACAAGTGATGGTGCAGGGACCATTGTGGTCCTTCATTATAGCCCTCTCAGAGGCAAGCAGCACGGGTCAGCTAAGTCCTGGCTGGACACAAGGCAATGATGGAGGATATGATTATTTTAAACCCAATGGAGTTGAACTGACATCTCAAATTATGCCAGCTTTAGTCAAAGGTGGGGATTCTGAATTCAGGGTCTTCTCTAGGGCAGTGGTTCTCAACATTGGCTGCACTTGGGAATCACCTGGGAGTTTTGACTCCACATCTGGTCCCAGTCTTGGAAATTCTGATTCCATTTCTCTGGGGTGTGGCCTGAGCATGAGGGCTATTTTAAAGCTCCCAAAGTGACTGTAACATACACGATTGAGACCCTCTGTTAGGTAGCTCAGTCAAATAGCTCTCTGTGCCTGGTTTCTCCTGGTCTAGGTACCCACCACCCTTGGAGGCAGCAGGGCCAAGTGTCCTGGGAAATCCAGAAATCAGAACATACTTTCTCTGTGCAGGGCCCTAGGTTATCTAATGCAGCAAGCAGTCAAGTTTTTTCTACAGACCTGAGTTTCCCAAAGCCAGTGTTTGAGGCACTTAACCAGCTCTCAGCAACTCTCTCCCTGTCTACACCAGTTTGGAGTTCACCAGAAACCATGGGAGCACCCACCTTCTCCAGGGCAGTTTCAAAAGTCACTTCAAATTCAATTGAAAGGTAGCATAAGCCTCGGCACCTCTGAAGTTGGAACAAGGGGAAGAAGAGTGGGAAAACCAAGAATGGCAGGGCAATAGGGCACGAAGAACTTGGGGACTTTGATTCCTTTAATTCCTTGCGGTGCTAAGGAATTAACCAGCTCTATGTCAGAGCAGCAATAAGGAAACCTACCAGTGCATCAGCTTTGTGCTTCAGCTTCTTAGCCTCTTGCATGTAATAATCAGCATTGTGAACCCTAAACAAATGAAATGAGCTCATTCAGAAAGCAATGTTTCATCTTTTCATTAAAAGACTGAATTGTCATACTTTGGGGGGCTATAAATCCATTCTTATACAATGCCTTGAACAGGGCTGATGGATGCTTGTCATGCATATAATAACCAAGCTTGAAATAATCCAGTGAGTGAGATTGGTTCCTAATGGCCCATTGGGATAAATACCTATATCCTCCAACCCCAACCACTCAAGTTGCCCAAACAGATCCAACAGAATCTAGCTGTAATTCTCTTTGTTGGCACACAGTTCTACCTGAGGACACGGGTAAGCAAGGAGGACCAAGCAACCTAGGATTCAGCACCTGCCTTTGGAAACAGTAACAGAGCTCCATGTTTAAAATCAGCCAATGACATTTCTAGGTGGGGATAAGGATGTATGTGAGGAGGAGGAATATACTTTTAAGGCTATAGGAGCTGCATAGCTGCGGCTAAGGTCTTATTTCAGGTGACACATGCATGGTGCTCGAAAAGCCATACTACCCCCACCCCCATTTGCTGCTCCCCAACTGGGTCCAGAGAATCTGGGGACAACATACGAGTCATCAAAAGTGAGCTTGGGTCTCCGGACATTGGTGGTGCTGGTGGACAGAAGGGGCAAGGCCGCCCACGATGTCATCTCCAGGTGACTGCTGTCCATGAGGCCAGTAGTGATGGCAGAGGTGATGGTGGAAATGGTTGTGGTAGTGGTTGTGGTAGTGGCCGTGGCAGTGGCTGTGGCAGTGCTGGTGACAATGGCAGTAGCAGTGGCAGAGGCGATAGAAGTGTTGCTGACAGTGCCAGGGGCTGCCTTTTTTGGAGTGTCTCCCTCCTGGGAAAAAGGAGGACAAAGAGTTTCCATTAGGTTCAGATTTTTAGAGCATCTTTTCATAAATGCTTTGCATGTCAATCACCCTAGGAAACAAGGCGAGAGAAAAGAAAACAATGCACATGGCTTGAGGGTGCACAGGTGATCCTGGTGCATGTCATGCACTCTGGCACTCACCAGCTTTTGTTCTATGATGACACCAAACACCAAGCCTCTTGTTACTCTGCAAAACGCCAGATCTAGTGCAGGAAACCAGTCATCCCTGGGCCATGAACAAATAAACCATGGTTCTTCCCACCATGCTTTCCGTCTGAGCTGCTCTGCTTTAATCATATTTAGATATTGAAGTTCTGTAAATTATTTCAAAACATGATCATGCTCCTGAAACTCTTTTTGAAAACCACTGCTCGATTTCATCTCATATTTCTCCCTCTCCATTACCCTCACACAATCCATTACAAAGTCCTATTCACTCCCTCTCTCCAGTGTCTCTTAAATCTGTCCCTTCCTCCTCTGACACCTCAAAGGGCAGGCTCTCATGGCTTCAGATCTGGCTTCAACCTTCCCAGCTCCCTTCCACGAACCTGTCACCACACTGAACTCATTGTGATTTCTCCACTATCCTGCTTTGGTTCCCTTGAAGCCTTAGGGTAGAAAAAGCCTCCTCCTCGTTACTTTCTTTCACCTTGCTATAGTGTATTGTATTTTTCATTTTTAAAATAGAGGTAAAATACACATAATATCCAATCTACCATCTCAACCATTTTAAAATATCCAGTTCAGTAGTGTTAAGCACATTTATATTGTCCTCCAACCAATCTCCAGGACTCTGAAGTTGCAAAGCTGTAACTTTGTGCCCATTAGACCATAACTCTCCATCCCCATCTCCCCAGCCCCTGGCAATCACCCTTCTAATTTCTGTCTTTGAAAATCTGACTCCTTGAGTTACCATGTGCAAATGGAATCATACACTGTTTGTCTGTGACTGGCTGATTTCATCTAGCATGACATCCTCAAAGTTCAAGGTTGTAGCACATGGCAGAATTTCCTTCCTTTTTAAGACTGGGTAAGATTCCACTGTGAATTTAAACCGCACACTGTTTAACCACTTCCCTTCATTTCTAAACCCTCCTTATCTTTCTTAATACTCTCAGCTCAACCCAGATCAACAAATGCCTTCTCAGGGAAACCGCCTATGTCAATGGCTGGAAGTGCTTTAAACCTTTCTTGTCCCTTTAGAGATGGGTCCTTCTGAAGAAGGAAATGTCAACCCACTCCAGTATTCTTGCCTGGGAAATCCCATGGACACAGGCTCCTGGTGGGCTACAGTTCCTGAGGTCACAAAGAGTCGGACACCACAGTACAGACATGGAGATGGGAGGGGTGTGTCTCAAGCCTCCCCTAAGACGCCAATCAGCAGCTATTTTGTATCTAAGTTCATCGAGCATGTTTCATTGTTCACCTTAGAGTGAGAGCCCTTTCAGCGCTGGAGCCATCTCTGATTTGTGACACACACTCCCCAACACACCCTGTCCCATCACCCCGTCCCATCACCCCACTGCAGTGTGCTCAGTGATTTGCTGACTGCAGGCCTACCTGCCTTAATTAAAAGGGTCACTTTTCAGCTAAAAGTCAAATGTGAACGTTTCTTATATCCATGAAAGTCTCATCTTTTCCACTTTATCCCAAATCTCCAAATTATCAAAAATTCTCACCATGATGAGCTCATTATGATAACTGTGCTGAGAGACTGCACATTTAAAAGTGGTTATGATGGATGTGGAGAAAATTGTTTCAAGTCCATCACAGATTTTATTCAATCCAAACACATAAAAACTCAGAGCTTTCTGAACTCCTAAGCCAGCTCAACGCTTCTATTGCCAATGTGTGACGGCCTAGACCAAACAGCAGGCCAGTCCCAGAGACAGAGCCACATGTGTCTATGACCAAGATAGGCGACAAGAACCTTGAAACACCACGTCTACCACACATATGGCACTGATGTCAGTTCTGGCATATCTGACTAGAAATGACTGCGTTCAGCCAAAGTCATCTAAGTCATATAAATACGTCCTCTGTTGACCCTCACCCATCCACTGAGTCAATAAACAGGACTTCATGGTTACATGAAACAGAGAAGACTCTAAGAGTGCAAAATGGAAAACACTTTGGAACTGGAAGAAGCTGTACAGATCACCTAGTCAAATCTACTCATTTCATGGACTCAGAGAGGTGTCATAATTTGCTCAAGGTCACCGAACAGATCTGTTACAGTGTTAGCACTATGTTTCAAGTAAGTCTCTTAATTTCCACAGTCTCTCAGATTGCAGGCCATGGCCAAAGAAGACGTAAGGAGTATTAAGTCATATCATGGAGAATTCTAGTGATTTCCTTAAGAAAATGATCCATTTCTAGGTTTTCTAGGTGCAAATGCAATCATATTTATCAGATTTTCCCAGTAGTTTTGAGAGCTTTCAGAAATGCCTTTGCAGATCCTTTTATTACCATTGTCATAAGAACATCCATATTAAGCACCTAATTATTTGTGACCATGTACTAGGTGCTATATGAAGAGAATTGCCTAGATAGGTAGGGCATGTGTCCTCCAAAAGCTTGCAATAGAAAAAGCCTCAGTTGAAGTCTATCACATTAATTATATTCAGTATGAAAAATAGAACTGATTTTGTAATTATTGCTTAGAATAGATGGCTTCATTCCTAACACTGTAACTCAGCATCTTTAAATGTGAATGCAAATATAATCTGGGCACACATACAAATTTCATTTGGAAAATGACAACTTTATAATAGAGCCATTTCCTTATATCACCAATAATATTTACCTAGGTATGTATGTCATCTAGTTATCTCAGATGATGGAGGACCATAAATTGTGGTCCTTAAAGCTCAGAGGCCTCATGGCTTTTCATGAAGTGTTAAATGGGTACTTTTGGTTCAGGGGCTGCCGGATTGGTGCTAGACATTTGAAAACTCATTGATTTTCACTCGTTTGCTTTTTATATTACATAAAGGATCTTGAACTGCAAGGAGATCCAACAAGTCCATCCTAAAGGAAATCAGTCCTGAATGTTCATTGGAAGGACTGATGTTGAACCTGAAACTACAATACTTTGGCCACCTGATGTGAAGAGCTGACTCATTTGAAAAGACCCTGATGCTGGGAAAGATTGAAGGCGAGAGGAGAAGGGGACGACAGAGGATGAGATGATTGGATGGCATCACCGACTCAATGGACGTGAGTTTGAGTAAACTCCAGGAGTTGGTGATGGACAGGGAGGCCTGGTGTGGTGCAGTCCATGGGGTCGCAAAGAGTTGGATATGCCTGAGCGACTGAACTGAAGGATCAAGTGCATATGTATTTGCATATACATGCGTTTACACGAAAAGGCAGATAGATTTGCCACTAACATTCACTAGTGACACTATCACTCATGGTTTCCATGGTTCATGTACATATACCTGGGGCAGATAAAAAGACATTGTGTATGGATGTGAAAAGTGATACAAATTCTCAATCATTTATGCTAATCAGGCAGCAGCGCAGAAAATCCGAAGGACAGGATAATCCTTTAGTCGGGCTTCAGTTCAGTTCAGTTCAGTTGCTCAAGAATCGGAGAGTTTGTGTATTTGTGTACACACACACTTATATTAATATTTTCTCTCTGCCCCTTCCTTCCACCCCTCTGCAACATTTCCATGAGGTCAAGTTGACTTAGATAAGCTAGGTCAACTTGTTTCTACCTGACAATGAGAAGATTCCTTCTATGATGCTTACATTTACAGATATCCCTTTGAAAGTAGCGCAGAATTTGCCTTCATTCCTCTTAGGTTTGGTCGAGGTAATCTGTCCAATCATAGGGATGGTTTTGTCTCGACTGAAGGGTCCATTATTGCCGCTGATGTTCCTGCGACGCGGAGGGTCCTCTGGCAGTGGGGAAAGTGGAGGAGGAAACAGCTTTTCTTCTTTTCTTCTATTTGCTCTCCTGGATGAATTATTTCTGTGTAAACAAAAAGTACAGGGTGTCAGAAAACTCTGTCTCTCTTTATTCTGATCTTTTGCATGATGCTGCTACGTTTAGCTAAAGTAATATGTTGGTTGATGGTCATTTACCTGGGATGAAGAGTATATAGAAAATGCGTAGACACATAGATGTCTATAGAGAGGTGGCCCTCCCTAGAGATTGAGCCATAGATAAATGCAAAAATCTAAGAATAAGCACAGGTCTTTGAAACAGAACTCCATGATGAATGGAAATGTCTAATGGTGTGTTGCCCCAGTGTGATATTTGCAACCTTTCAAGATTACTGTTAATTAGATTTTTATGGAAAATCCAATGCAGACTTTAATCCCATTATTTTTTAGGATGGTTCCTACTTATTCTGCCCTAGGATTTAACTGCACAGTCACACAATAAATGGTACAATAAACAATTAGTGGAAGGATATTTTCTTAAGAAATACAGTACTTAGACATTACCCAGAAATAAATAATGCACTAAATACTTCTGGGACATACTGGAAATTGTATATTCCAATTGTTTTACTGGAGGCATAATGAGCCCCTGACCTTGTTGTTATACTGAAGTACTGATGTACTCCGCTTTACAAAACTCCATTTGAAAAATCTTTTGTCGTTTTGCCACAAAACATATGTGGTCCTAGAAGTGCTCCCATGCTTTCAAACTGATTTATCTGCCCATTAAACGGGCATCATCAAGTAAACTGAGACTTCAAATAAAACAGAACAACTAAAACCTTATGCTAGCTGCTTAACATGGTAATTGGGCCATGGATTTTTATTTTAGTTACTGTCTTCAACTAATCAATGAAGATTACTTGAATTTTAATCTTTTCTTAGACAACTAATATTGCCCTGTGCAGCCATTTACTTTTCATGATTATTGACTACAATTTTCAATAGCAAATTAAGTCAACAAGAATTTATGTTTTCCTCTTGGTCAATTTCAGTCAGTGTCTAGAAATATAGATTTACAATATCTCAAAGCAACAAATCAAAGATGAACAAGCACTCAAGTGTTTTGATTCCTGAAATGGTAGACACCAATGCAATCCCCTCATTCCACTTCTGCTGTGTTGCCCAAATTTGCCAGTTGTAATAACATTTGCTATCTTCTCTGTCTTCTGTTTCATAAACACAGTCCTATGTCAATTTCTGTCAGGCAGCCAAATTTTTAGAAAATTCACTGTTTCTGTCATTAATGTCTTTAATGGATTAAAATTAATTACAAAGTATTTGTCAGTGGATTTTTAAAATTGCTTTGACATGGGGAACCGTTTTAACATAATGGTGAAGTCTGATGAAAATAATAGTGAAAATACAGGTTAGGATGCTTGTCCACAAAGATGCTCCAGCAACATCAGACCACACTGAGTATAATCATTACAGAGGAATTGCACTTTGGAGAATTTACATGGAAAGGAGTCAGGTTTTGCTGTGGCATCTATGGGAGTGACTGGTTCCTTACCTATGACCACTTGACCACTCCTGGCCTACTTGAGCTGCTGGAGAAGGGGATGGGGGTTGCAAGGGGAAGAGCTGTTCCCTAGAGGCAGTCAACCTGCCACTGGCCATAGTCACTGGGCTAGGTCTTCCCATCTGCCACTGTACACAGTACATCATACACAGTACAGTACACTTGGTGCAGTGGCCACTGTCACCTGGCCCCCTTTCCTTCTGTATGATAGTGACCTGGAACCATGAGGCCTTTAATAACTTCCTGGGTGAAAGATACCCAGGGGGTATTTTCTAGGGACTACTCTGTCCATTACGATTTCTTACTATAAGGGCATCTTTTGTATAGGCCAGAAGAGGACAGAAGGGAAAAAGAGTATCCCCTTTCATGCCTCAGAGGCCCTTATGATGGTTCAAACTCCAAAGAAGGGAAAAGGAACGCATCAGGGCCCTTCTAGTGGATGATGGGAAACCCCAGTTGTCAGGCTGGTGTAGCATCCTTCGCTAGGTTTAAAACGCTCATTATGAAAAGTGAATTTTGTGTCATGGAAATTTCCAAGGATTTAATCTGAAGGGTCAACAAAGCACCAAGGAGCAGAGAAAACTCAAGGAGAGAGCTCCAAGGAGAAGAGCTCCAAAAGGCCTGTCCTGGTTTCCTTCTCCCTCAACTCTCGAAACTTTCCCATATAAGAACCCAATTCAGGTCCTTCCTGAATGGTAAAGGCTACTAGGTAAACATTGTTCTCCTAGACAGAAAGATCATACGGACCATGAGGTGAAACACCATTTTATGAGAATAAGTTTGAATTAAACATTTGCCTAATACTCGATCATCTCTCTTCTATGAAATGGGGAATGAGAGGGATTACTGGGTCACTGAAGCAGGCTTGCAATGGGGACTGATGGTGTGGCAATATCCCACGGCCCTCTAGCTCTTCCTTGTGCCTTTTGGTGGCCTGGCCCAAAGAGATGAGAGCCTGGGAACTGAGGAGGTACCACCATATTTGTCCTGTGCTGTGATTAGCCACTTAGTCCTGTCCAACTCTTTGCCACCCCATGGGTTATAGCCTGTCTGGCTCCTCCACCCATGGGGATTCTCCAGGCAAGAACACTAGAGTGTGTTGCCATGCCCTCCTCCAGGGGATCTTCTTAACCAGGGATTCTGAACCCAGGTGTCCCTCATTGCTGGTGGATTCTTTACCACTGAGCCACCAGGGAGGCCCCAAAATACTGGAGTGGGTAGCCTATCCCTTCTCCAGGGGGTCTTCCTAACCCAGGAATCAAACAAATAGGGGTTTTCTGCATTGCAGATGGATTCTATACTGTCTGAGCCACCAGGGAAGCCCACTACCATGCCTAGAAGCAGGGAAATAGGCTTCTTTCCCAATGGTTACACACCATCCTTCCAGGGCCTTCCTACTTTCCAAGGAAGAACCTAAAATGGCGTCCTTGTAGTGGTGGTACCTCCTCAATAAGAGGGCTGGCTTGCTCTACTAGAAGAGTGTCTAGTTCTGAGAACTCCAAGTATCTGAAGGGATCAGTTCAGTTCAGTTCAGTCCTCAGTCGTGTCTGACTCTTTGCGACCCCATGAATCGCAGCATGCCAGGCCTCCCTGTCCATCACCAACTCCCGGAGTTCACTCAGACTCACGTCCACCAAGTTGGTGATGCCATCCAGCCATCTCATCCTCTGTCATCCCCTTTTTCTCCTGTCCCCAATCCCTCCCAGCATCAGAGACTTTTCCAATGAGTCAACTCTTCGCATGAGGTGGCCAAAGTACTGGAGTTTCAGCTTTAGCACCATTCCTTCCAGAGAGCACCCAGGGCTGATCTCCTTTAGAATGAACTGGCTGGATCTCCTTGCAGTCTTAGGGACTCTCAGGAGTCTTCTCCAACACCACAGTTCAAAAGCATCAATTCTTTGGGGATATTTCATATCAAGTTATATTGGGGAATACAAATGCATGTCACAAAGAGCTATGGGTCCTCAGGGAGACAGCAGCCCAGGACCAAATCTGGGCTGGCAGATCCTGGCAGCCCATGACCAAATCTCCTTAGTTTATCAAGCAGATCTAGTGGTCATTGATCTTTTCTTACCTTTCATCTCTAAACAACAAGGATCCAAACAAATGTAAACTGATAACTTATTTCCAACGTCTTATCTGTGGCAGACTGATGCCCTGTCACTGATGTTAAACAGTAATCTGTGAAATCCATTGTTAGCAGCAGTTAGCCAGATTGCCTCTCCACTCTGGGCTGCTAATAGGTTCCAAAACTGGTCATTGATGGAAGTTACCTCTAATGCTGAGTGAATTTATGACAATAATTCTCCAAACAGAATAGTTCCAGGAGCTGACATATTTGTTAGGGAGGGCTTCCCTGGTGGTTCAGACAATAAAGAATCCACTTGCAATGTGGGAGACTTGAGTTTGATTCCTGGGTTGGGAAGATCCCCTGGAGAAGGGAATAGCTACCCACTAGATTGTTAGGGAAGTGATGTGTGAAAGACAGAAGAACTCTTGTCACCATGCTTGGTAGGGAAGGCTGGGGTCCTATAAGTGAGCAGGGGACAAGGAAGCCTCCTGCCTGACTCTGGCACCTTCTGCAAAGAGATAGACAGGAGAAGAGCTGCCAGCTGATCGGCATTAATTTGTTCACCCCGAGCTGGCTTTTCCCAGCACAGAACTGCCTGGGGGTGTGGGGCACTCCTAGACAGCTCATGTCCCTGGCCTCCCCAGACATGTCATTCCCTTGGCCTCTGAGGAGTTCAGGACGAAGTTGTTGGTCCTCAAGCTTCATATGAGCACTATGATTTGACAGCAAAGAGGAAGCCACTGCTGTATCATTCTGTTGAGGCCAAGGGAGATGGTTTCATCCCTATCAGAACTGGAAGTTGCCCAGAGGGAGGTGATTTGGCTCAAGAGGCAGGTGTCCTTTAAATTGGTTTACTTCCTTTTACCCTTCACTCAGTGCTAAAAGTCCACTTTGGCCAATTTTGGACATCCATCTGAGTTGGAGTAAAGAAATGTTGCTAAAAAGCTCAAGTGGTCACCCAAACCTTGTAGCCTGAAGCCCACCCTTTTCCCCACCCATGTTAGGCTGGGGGCCAGAGACAGCTGTCAAGACACAACTGAATGACTCCTCTTTCTTACCTAACATTCTTTTGGGATAGGACTCCCTACCCTTAAGGGTTCATTGGAGATTTCTTAGGAGTCCAAACCAGCAAATCATAGAATCAGGGCAAACTCACTCTTTAGTGCTGGGAGGCTTCTGAGGGGGAGCTGGTGAGATGCAAGGTGGCAGCAGGCAGATGGTGGCTGCCTCCTCCAGGCGCTGCTTCTTCTCAGGGATTTTCCCTGCAACTTCTGCCGGCTTTAACAGGAAAAAAAGAATACACAGAGTTTGAAATCCATGGAACAGGTAGACATTTTAAAACAATGAGCAAGGGAGACAGTGTGCTTCTATTTTAAGTCCTAGATTAGGTAGGGGCCTTAAAAGTACACCTTTGATCAGACAGAAAACTGATACATCTTGCCCCGCCTACTTCAGCCAAGAAGCTGGCATCAGAGAGGGTGAAGCTGTGATGTCAGCCTCTGATTGGGTGGCACAGAGATCTCATACCAGAATTAAAGAGAATCTATCATTTTCAGACACTTCCAGCAACAATGCCCTGACAAATGAGTAATTTAGAAACTAACACTGCAGTTCTAACATGGCATAAATCCTGTCCAAGCAACATGGGGGTTGGGGGTAACACACAAAGGTCACTTGTACAACCAACAGTATGCAGGAAATTAACCATGTGCAAGGCACACCTTGTACCTTCCTGTATTGGTTCTGAAGGTATGCTTTCACTCCTAGTTGCACTGCTGTCGTCACTAAGAGCAGGGAAACAGTGATAGGGCAAGGGCCCCAGACTTTGTTGCCTATTTTGGAATACTCTCATTAGTTAAGGTGGCACCACAGCTCAGAAATAAAACCACCTGTGAATCTTTAAAGCCAAACGATGACTTAAATCATCGTTGCAGGAGTCCCCAAGGCAGCTATTCAAACTAATATCACTCAAGAATCACCATGAGATGACGTTATGCTAAAAATCTACTGTGACACCCAGAGATGCATGCCATGAACCTACTGGATACAAACTCAGTTTCCCAGTTAGATGTGCAATGGAAAAGGCCATTCTGGGTTTCACCTTCTGATTACATTGAATCCAACCCGAATGTCCTGCAGGAGAGATTTTCACGAGACAAGCCAACTACACAGGTCAGGGGGCCAAGCAGGCTGAACAGAACGTGTGTCTAGTAGGAGCCAGGGTAATCAAAATGGAACTGAGTGGCAGGGATGTTTGTATGTAGAAATTAACAAGGCTTAGAGGATGCATTTTGACCTTATGAGTCCTGGGTGCCCTGCTGCTGCCGGCAGGAGACTGTAGAATAGTGACCCATGAATTCGGGAAGCAGAATCAGCTTAAATAGCTGACCTGACGGACTGGCTGCCTGGGGAAGGAGACTTCATATTCGTTGTTGCTACACATCATAATCCCTCACGTGCCATACTGGATATTCTTGACATTGGTTATAAAATCTTGATTATCCCTAACACTTCCTCCCTGGTCATGTCAAATACTACATTCCCCAGGGAAAGTATTAATATCCGTGCTTTCACCAAAGACTGCAATCCACTGCCACCAGCCTGCTGGAAAAGGAGACTCAAGATCAAAGTAGCCCAGACAGCCACTGCTCCCGATCACGTGGCTGGCCAGAGTGGATGGACGGCTTACCTTGTGCTTACGCTTGCCCTTGGGGGCGGCTTTCTCTGCAGGCACCGCAGCCGTCTGCCGCTTGGGCTTTGAGGCTGTCTCCTTGTGGTCTAGCTTGGCTGGTGCTGCCTGGAGTGAGTTCTGGCCAGGCACTCGAGACAGTAGGTCAAGGTCAATCTTCACCCAGAGATTTTTCAGATTCTCTTGATCTTGGACAGGAGATAGAACCTCGGTTTGTGTGACAGGGACCGGTGACTGAGTAGGCTCCTCACTCGGGACTGGTGGGTTGTTGCCATTGCCACTGCTGAGAAAGCTGCTGAGGGTCAGGCTGGCCCCTCCGGCTTCCTTGGATTTGGTCGTGTTGCCCCCTGGAGCCATGCATGGAGGCAGGACTTTGATCTGCAGGGGCTCTTCCTGATCCGTGTTGGAATCAGACGTAGATGAATCAGTCTCAATGAATTCCCGGGACTTTGGAACCATCTTGCCAGGCCCTCGGTACTTCTTCTTCTCGGGAGCCAAGGGGATGCTGGCCCTTGGTTCTTTCCTGGGAATTGGCTTGTGGGCAACGGCTTTGTTGCGCCCTCTCGGGAGGTCAGGAAGCTCCCCACTTTCCTTTTCTTTGGGAGTGCTGCTGGTGATATTTGGTTTGGGCCAGGTAAATTCCTCAACGCTGGTGTTCTTCTCGACCCTTTTGGGCTGTTTTTTCCCAATTGTCCTTTGAGAGGCTGTCTCAAGAGTTGTGGACAACTTATGCTTCAGAGCCTTTGTTTCTGGAGTTTTCAGGGTGGGTCGTGGACGGGCTTTCTCCCTGATGAGACCAAGGAGAGGCCTCTCTTTGGGTTCAGGCAGGACCTGGCTGGGGTTTGCCTTCACCTTGACCTGGACTTCCATTGGCTGAATGACTGGAGGAGGCACAGAAATCGTCTCCATGGGTGTTTCATTTTGTCCACAAATAAAAGATTTGTTTTGAGAAGTCACTTTGTTAAGCCATTTGTCCAACTGCCACTTGTTGGTGGAGGGCGGCTCAGGCTGTGGAGTGAGAAACGGTGGCAAGAATGAATGTCACCTTTGGGAAGAAGTCAGGAGGACCCTCAGTGCACTGACTGTTGACTGGTAAAAGCCTTGGCTGTCAAGTGACCATTCACACATTTAGAAACATACATGAAATTCTCATCTATCACATTCCCTAGACAGCCAAATACTTCACAAAGTGGCTCCACTATACTAAGTTCCACTCTTTTTCTGAAACTATCCCTTACTCTGGCCAGCAAGGAAAGAATTTTTCACAGAGTGTTTTTCCAGAGAGTGGGTAGAGAGCTGGGGAGGGAAACCGGTTCCCAAAATCCTTTGGTGGGACTCATTACTCAACCTCTCACCAGGAGGCTGAGAGAATGATCTCTGGTTCTGAAAAGAAATGTGAGTATGCCTCAAGTGTAATTCAAAAGGAAAGTCTTTCTCTGCCAAAGTGTCAGGGCCTCCAATACGATGTTGTAATTTGCTGCAAAAAGAAGAGGCTTTTTGTATTTTTACTGAAGGATGAAAAGATTTGACTTCCCAAAAAACCACTGCATTTTCATTGGTGTATGGGCAATAATCAGTTTATGTGGACATGCTTGCAGACATTAGCATCTGCTGTTAAGCCATGGAAATGATGCGTACAATTCGGGTGCTTGATTCCCAAGTCTGAATTCTGCCTGTTGAACTAAAACAGCCATCATATTTTTTATTAGAACTGCTCTTTTTTTTTTTTTGCAAGCCATCAGCTTAGGCTTATGGCACCAGCCAATAGAGGATGACAGAATTAAAAACGTTTTGAGTAGCCATGATTCCAACCGGCACAGAGCAGTGGCAGGTAAGGGTCGAGGCCATTGGAGCAGCTGCTACTGTTGGCAGCAAAGCTCGAGGTTAAGAGCTCCAGCTCTTGTAGCACACACCCTGGTTTCAGTCCTTCCTGTGAGATCTTGGGAAAGTTCTTTCTTACCCTCTCAGAACCTTATTCTTTCATCTATGAAATGGAATAATGATAGCCAGGACCCCATAGGGTTGTCATGAGCATGAAATGAGAAAATGCAAGTCACGAGCTTCTCATGGAGCCTGGCACATGATCCACATTCACAAAGCGTGGGCTCTTACAAACAGCAGTAATGTCGCTGTGGCATCTTCTTCTGTTATTCTTTTCTGACTATTGACAAACAGTGTGTCCAGAGCCACTGAGGGATCAGCTTGCTGTAGCAGGTGCCGGCTCAGGAGAACTGAGAGGCTGGCAGTCAAAGAAGATGGAGGGGAAAGGCATGGCTTTGATCACAAAATTATAATTTTGGTATTTTGTGGGGCTATGTTAAATGTTTTCATGAATTGCCATCGAGTACATTTGAAAAATATTCTTTGAAATTAAAAACAAAAACAAAAAAAACCTGTGACCTTTCAACCAACCATCACACTTCTTAGATCTCACTTGCCCAGTGACAATTCATCACTTCAACCTAGAGGAAGGGGTGGTGTCCCCAGACCTAGAAGTGGGTCTTGACTTGCTTCGTTGGTTCTCTCGAAAGGGAAGTTTCGAGCTCAGTGATTGCTATTCCAGTATAATAGTAATGGGGAAGCTCAAGGCTCAGAGTAACTGAGTGAGTCACATGGCACATCAGTCACATGGCAAGAAATCTCCGTTAGAAACTTTACAAAGACATGTGTTAGAAGAAAAAAGTGCTATCAAATACCTGAGTGCTTTTCTGGAGTATTTACTGTGCTGTAGTCACGACCGTGCTGGAATATTATTATTATCACATTATTGTGTGTGCATGTCAGGGGTGCTGGGTCGGGGCCCTGGCTCCTCACCCACCTCTGGAGTGGTCACTCGTGGCGCCTCATTGGCTTCGCTGTCAGTGGTGCTGCTTTCAGTGTCTGAGTCAGACTCTGAGCTGCTCTCTGAGTCACTGGAGCTGCCGGATCCCCCACTGGTGGGCGCTGCAGGTGGGGGTTGGGGCGGTGCCAAGAGTGGGCTGAAAGGAAAATGACACCATTCATTGCCTCTTTTACTCCCAAACTGGCTGGAAAAGAATCCAGGTGGGCATGAAGACTGATCATTTGTGAGGGCCAGGCTGAGTGGAGTGTGCTGTTCCATTTCACAGATGGGAACTACAAGGCTCAGGAGGCCCAGGGAGTGACCCACAGTCCCAGGTTGTTTTTTTTCTTTCTTTCTTTTTCTGTTAAGATACATTTTCAGTTGCTGTCTTATTCAGAAATCCCCAGGTTTGTAAAGGGGTTCTCATCTTAGTTATACCTGCAGTGCAGTCCTCTCAGCAAGAAGGGGTGAGTTGAATCCTCACTTTTGTCATAGAAAACTGAGGTTCAGAGGAGGGGGGTTCTTGCCGCAGCCTCACAGCTAGATAGAGGCGTGAAACTGGGACCATAGCCTCCCAGCTCCCTCAAAGGGCAGGGATTAGTAAAGACACTGGCAGCCAGGTGCCCAGTGCCCAGCACCAAGGTGAGCAGGGCTGACTATGTTACCATGGAGATGAGAGGGCGCACTGCACAGCCTCCTCCACCAGAATTTCTATAACCTCTTCAGACAACTCCAACCAGGAAGTATGATCATACAGGACCAACCATCTCTAATGGCTGATTTTAAATCTGTAAAGCTGACCAAGCAAAGCACAAGGAAATTGACACCATTTGCTACTCTGTCTTTATTGATAATCCATGCTCTTCCTTACTAATCGTTTGCCCTCTGTGCCCCATAACAAATCAACCTCAGCTGTCTCTTGGCACTTTGGGGTATGTCACTGCCTTTCTGTCCTTTTGTTCATCATCTTTGGGGGCTAGTTTTCCTGTTTTTGCTCTGACATGGGGCTCTAAAGTCAAGGGAGGGTTCTCATCTGTCCCTGTCTCATCAGCTCAGGCTCCTCTTTGGAGAGAAGTTTAAATCACAGAGAGGGGTGGCCTGGGGGCCAGAGCATCTTTGCTGCAGTGCTGGACTGGTCCTCCTACCTGTCTGGCTGGCCATCTGAACCTCACTGCCTCTCAGACTCCCAGCTCCTTGCCTGGCTTTTCCCAGAAAACCCAGTCCTGGCCCTGGAGGACACCTCGTCTTGTGGCTCCACCTGCAAGTTTTGGCAGAGAGGGACTCCAAGGGCCCTCCAGTGTCTAAGACTCTGGAATCACAGACCATTATTCCTCACCTGCCCCCACTTCATCCTCTCACCAAAGCCTCATTTTCAACATAATAGCTCTTGCCTGGGAAGGCAGAGGATCCCTTTCAAACCAGCATGGGTGCCTCGTCCAACTCAGAGAGCCTTTTCCTTACATGTGCCTCGTGCCCCCAAAGACGGCCCCTTTCATCTCCCAAGTAGCTATTCTCTTTCATATAGCCAAAGCTCCTTTTAAAAGGCTATCTGCTAAGTAAATGCTATCTGCAAATACATTCGTCTGCCAAATACACCAAGTGATTAGGGGAAGCAGAAGAAACATGGGCCTACACCCCCTGGGAAAGTGTGTGTGTATGTGTGTGTGTATGTGTGTTTGAGACAGTGGGGCCAGGGATCTATATATACAACTCAGTGTGCCTCTTCCCCTGTATTCCTTTGCGGTATAATGAATCCATATTTAAGCAAAATACCCTCTAAATCTAATCAATTGTTTTTGTCTTTGATTACTAACCAAAGACTGAGGCAACAGATTTAAGTCAGACTAATCCAGAGGCTTGCTAACTTGGCCTCAATTCCTCCCAAGTAAAGTTTCAGATACAGCATAGAGCATTGGCAATACTGAGACTCCTGGCTGGTGGATTGACAGTTAAGATCTAACGTATACTCCCACATTTATGATTTTCAAATGAAAAGGCTGTTTCCTACTTTTGTTTCCTATCTATGCATTAAATTCTGGCTTGTGCGTGTTTGTATACAAGTGTTCCTTATCCAAAGACTTTTGGAAGCGAGATGAATTTTTATATTTAGATTTTTAAATAAACAAGTCATATGGTAGCTATACCATATCTATAATACCCCCTAGTGGGTTCAGGGTAGTACCCTTTAATAAAACTCATTAATACTGCTGCAGTTAACAGTTACAGTCATAAAGACTTGAAATTAATACCTGCATATCAGTCTAGGTCAGGTTTTGTCATCAAATGGCTCAAAGTCACTGACGACAACAACAGTTCTCCAAATTTTCTGAATTTCAGAATTGTGATTAAGAGATTGTAGGCATGGACAGAAATCACATATGAAAAAATTGACTATTTGTATGAGTAAATATAGATATACAGACGCAGATACAAAATAAAGATGATTTGAAACCTAAGCATAACCTTGACTGAGAACCAGTGAAATGAGGCCTGAAATGATTTTCCCTAAGTCTTCTTACAGGTAAATGTATTGCCGTGTCCTCAGGAAGGATCCTACGGCCAGTCAACGTTAACAGTGACCACGCAGGGGAAACCAGTGTAAAAGAACAGGGAGAGGCGCACGAGTTTTCCATGCTCACACTGATGGGTGTAAATACTTGGGGGTGAGAGGGACGGTGGCCTTGAAATCAGAGAGAACACCATGAGAACTCAAGTGAGGGTTAAGGGCTTCAGCATCTTAATGAGAAAGAATTGCTTTCTCTGGGCAGTTGCACAGTTGGAAACAAAGAAGAGTCAGCATTGGTGGGAGGGAATGGCATTGCTTAAAATGGGAGTAAAACTACCCTCCGTAGTACATTCCTCTGCCTTCACTATCCATCTGCTCTTCCTATGGTTAGTGGACAATCTGGCTGCACCCAGCCTGCTAAGGGACATAGGGCACGCCTCTGAGTCTGACCCTCACTTCCTGTGGGCCCACCTTGCACCTAGCTGGGGCCCCTCCGAGGGCCAAAAAGTGAGTACAAAACCAAAACATTGTCTTCACAAGCAGGACAAACCTCAATATCAGGATTGACCGAGGGCCACATTCTTGTCTAGAATCCACTGTGGAGCTTTCACGTTAGCAAATCATCACTGTATTTCACTTTCAGTTCTTCCCTGAAGCCCGTTAGCTGTTCAGTTAGTTAAATTCCCACTTTTGCTATATTTACTTTCATGTGTCACTAATTGATTTTTCAAATGTATATTAAACTGGCTATGAGCAACACTAGGAAACACAACTCTTGATTCTGCTGAGAAGATGAAGGATGAATGTGCAATTTCCATATTCTTCATTTATCAAACTGCAGTAGAATCATTTCCCATATACCATTTACTATTGTATTTTAATAAACTGCTTTTAAAAGAATGCTAGTGGTTACAGCAAAGATAACAGATGATATAAAAATCATTAGCATTTAATATATTAAACTATCTACTCTATAGTCTGTAAATATTAAAAGTGTATTCTGTGACTTCACCCTGCATGTAATAAAACTGCTCAAAGGACAAATGTGGACAACTTCAAAGTGAACTGTTGAACCTTTTCAAAGATCAGATTTTGCTATTGTGTTCACTGGGGTGAGCAGTCTGTACCAAGTGTAACATAGCCTCATTTTAATCCTAACCCCATTCAGTAGGTCTTCATGGTCATGGGCCAGTTGGCTTAGCAAGTCAATGATCCTAGTAGGGAAAACCAGGGTGAGGGAAGGGGATCAAAGAGCAGGCCACTGGGGGAGAAGTTTGGGAGGCTTTTAAGATGCCTCCTCCAGACAGCATTGACCCTGGTGTGGAAGGCTTGAGAGCACTGGGGGAACAGATGTCAGTCTCTCTAAGCTTACACTGACCAAGCCTCTTCTACAATAAAAGGCTCAATATGTGATACTATAAGATAGTCCAGAAGCCATATGAAGGAACAAGGACTTCTTTGTCTGGAGAAGATTCTGGGGCAGGGAGGAAGGTGGATCATGTGACAACAGTCTTTAAAAACTGGAAGGTCTGTCCGGTAAGGGAGTGGGCTAGCTCTGAAGGCCTTCCAAGGTAAAACTAGGATCAATGAGTTTGAGATCTAGCCAGGAAAGATCTCACCTCAACATCAGAAAAGGCTTAAAAAATCTACAGTTGGCCACAGGAAGAAGCCATTGCTTTGTAGGCCTGTGAGCTTGATACCTTTAGGTGAACAGATAGCTGGCAATTAAGATTCCTATTATTGATCTACAACGGAGTTCAGTGATCTTTAAAGTGTCTTCCAACTCAAAGGTTATGATCCTCATGAAACAAAAATGTGTAGGGGATTTTAGGGGAGACTGTTCGGACCTTAGAGAAAATTGTGAGGAGACCTTTGCCCAGTCTGCTCATTAAGGCAGGTGTGAAATGACTTACTCTTGGCAACACGGCTCTTATATGAACCGCAGAAGATTAAAGCTGCCTTTCTGTAGGGCTATTTCATAAATCAGACTTTTCACTAATTCAGATTAACACCCTACAGAAAACCAAACATCTGCATCAGTGCTATCTGACTTGATTCTTAATTTAACTGTAAATTCCTCTCTCAGGAGATAAACAGGGATGATGAATTGGCCATTCTGCTCAATCAAGCTGTATGGGCATCAGAAAGGAAAGGTTCCAGAAGGGGTAATGACTTTCTAAGAGGAAACATATATGGGAAGGATTCGACAAGCAAGTCCACAGGGTATGGATCTTGGAAGCATATTTTACAAGACCCTGAAATTGCCAAAGAGACACAGCATGAGATGCTTGATGAGGGACTCTTGCATTAAACCCTTGTCTTTAGTTGAGACTTGTAAAAATTTCATCAATATGAGCCTTTTCTGGTTTTATGGAGATCAAATGTCTATCTACCAGATAATTTGAAATGCTTCTTTACTTGATTCCATCATTAAGTTGTAAAGGTTTGGCCCTGGGGCAAAGGAATCAACATTTATACCTGATCTTTCCTCTCTTGATCCTTTTCCTCTGAACTCTGGGTCCAAAAATGGAAACAATTGATCAGATTTACCATAGTAGGCCACTAGGGGTAGACACTCTGAGCCCTGAGCCTGGTCCAGTCAGAGGATGGGAGGAATCTATTTTGGTCTGAGTCAGTAGCTTTGAAATCTACCCCACCCACCCCACCCCAGAAAATCCATTTAGCTCCGTTGTCCAATAGAAACTTTGAAGTGAAGTGAAGTGAAAGTTGCTCAGTTATGTTCAACTCTTTGCTACCCAATGGACTATACAGTCCATGGAATTCTCCAGACCAGAATACTGGAGTGGGTTGCCTATCCCTTCTCCAGGGGATCTTCCCAACCCAGGGATCAAACCTGGGTCTCCTGCATTGCAGGCGGATTCTTTACTAGCTGAGCCACCAGGTGGGGAGCTAGGCAGAAGCATAATACATAAGACAGACAAAACCAGGTTTGTTCTATTTCTCCCAGCACCTTTTCCTCCTCCCTGGATGGCCCCTAAGCACACTTTGAAAATAAAACACTGCATATCCCAATATTCTCACAAGCAACTCAGAATCAAGTATGTTTTGTGTTAATGTAATGATGCTACTGATTAGCAGATTACCATCCACTTGTAATTGAAGCTACACCCTGGCATGGCTCCGAGGAGATAATCTTTGTCCAGTGAGTGTGTACATTGGGAATTTGTCCTTTTGTCTGATTCTGATGTTTGAAATGGAGTCTGCTCAATTTACTTGCAAAACATAAGGTGATGTACACCTATCCACTCACATTCATTTTCATGGGAAAGTTACCCTATGTGATATAGATTAAAGCCCTGATTGACTGAAGAGATCTGTGGTTGGTGAAAATGATGATCAAAGATGTCCACACTCCAATCTCAAACCTGTGAATATGATACCTCATGTGGAAAAAGAGGTTTTGCAGATATGAATACATTCAGGATCTTGAGATGGGGATATGGTCCTGAATCATTTAGATGACCCCAGTGTCATCCCAGGGTCTCTGGGAACCAGAGCTTGGTGTAAGGAAGGCTCTAGTAGATTACTGCCACAGCAATGGGCAATCAAAGTGGTTATAGATTCCCAGGAAGCTGCAAGCTGACCATTTGAAACTTTCATGATAATCAGAAATGAGTAGCTTCTCACATTTTTCAGTCACCAGCAGTTACGTATTTCTCCTAACTTACCTGGCATCTTACTTCCTTTCTGAGACCATAATGCTGAGTGATTTTGGCAATGGCTTTTCAGAGTTACATTTGACTCACAATCTATCATGGCTTTCTTACCCTTTTGATGGACTGACTAGACTCAGCTCTTGTCTTCTTTTCCTGCCTGTGCCCTTTCTCCCATCTTCAGTCACATATGTAAATAGGTACATTTCCCCTATTGGTTTTAAAGAGGTAGCTTTAGTTAAGTTAGAGGAGCATGGGATTGGGAGTCAGATGATCTTTTTTGAATGTCACCTTGGATGCTTTATTTTTGTGTAACCTTAGACTAAGCACTTGCCTGGAAAATCACATGGATGGAGGAGCCTGGTAGGCTGCACTCCATGGAGTCGCGAAGAGTTGGACACAACTGAGTGACTT
The DNA here is from genome assembly GCF_001704415.2 of Capra hircus. NCBI lineage: Eukaryota > Metazoa > Chordata > Mammalia > Artiodactyla > Bovidae > Capra > Capra hircus. Next base: position 66,700 of record NW_017189774.1, on the reverse strand, counting down.
CACTTTCACTTTTCACATTCATGCATTGGAGAAGGAAATGGCAACCCACTCCAGTGTTCTTGCCTGGAGAATTCTAGGGATGGCAGAGCCTGGTGGGAGGCCATCTGTGGGGTCGCACAGAGTCGGACATGACTGAAGCGACTTAGCAGCAGCAGCAGCAGACTAAGCACTTAACACAAGCATCTCAGTTTCCTCATCTGTAAAATGGGGTAATATATCACATGGACTTCCCTGGTGGCTCAGAGGCTTATAAGAGGACCAAGCTAGGAAATTTAGGTGAGGGAACTCTATTAACAAGTACTTCTCAAACTTTAATGTGCATTAGCATAACCTGGAGATCTGCACATGCAGATTTTAGTTACAGGGCCTGGAATGGGTCCTGAGTTCTGCATTTCTAACACATTCCCAGGTGCTAAAGATGGTCCTGGTCAATGAACCACACTGAGAGGACCAAGGGTACAAGAGGCTATTCAGATATAAACTTCTGGCAAAAAATAAGTTGGTGATCTGGACTGGAAACTAATGGCTAAAACACAGTTTTGAGATCAACTGTGGATTTTTCCCCCATAATTATTCTGCCCTTCTTTAGCAACAAAGAAAGTCGACTGCCTTATATCACTTTGAATCTAACCTGATCAAGTTGAGGCTCTTTGGTCAATTATTCCTGAACAGGTTTTATCAGATTCCTTCTGATAAGCACTGACTTCAGCTTATAATTTTCCTGAGACTACCTGCCTGCACCTGTACTTGACCAAGTGCATAATTCTTTCCTCCAAATGTGTCCCAAGGATCACCAGGGCTTGCCACTGTCCCCGCCAAGTGTCGAGGTGGTATTAGAGTACATCCATGGTCATGGCTGGGGCCCTGAGCATGATTCATAATGGCTAATAGAGATAGAGGTGATGGCATTCCAGCTGAGCTATTAAAAACCCTAAAAGATGATGCTGTGAAAGTGCTGCACTCAATATGCCAACAAACTTGGAAAACTCAGCTGTGGCCACAGGACTGGAAAATGTCAGTTTTCATTCCAATCCCAAAGAAAGGCAATGTCAAAGAATGTTCAGTTGTACTCATCTTACACGCTAGTAAAGTAATGTTTAAAATTTTCCAACCAAGGCTTCAACAGTACATGAACCAAGAATTTCCAGATGTTCAAGATGGATTTAGAAAAGGTAGAGGAACTAGAGATCAAATTGCCAACATCTGTTGGATCACAGAAAAAGCAAGAGAGTTCTAGAAGAAAAAAACAAACAAACAAACAAACATCTATTTCTGCTTTATTGACTACACCAAAGCCTTTGACTCTGTGAATCACAACAAACTGTGGAAAATTCTTCAGGAGATGGTAATACCAGATCACCTTACCTGGCTCCTGAGAAATCTGTATGCAGGCCAAGAAGCAACAATTAGAATTGGGCATGGAACAACAGACTGGTTGCAAATTGGAAAAGGAGTACATCAAGGCTGTATACTGTCACACTGCTTATTTAACTTATATGCAGAGTACATCAAGCAAAATACTGGGCTGGATGAAGCACAAGCCGGAATCAAGATTTCTGGGAGAAATATAAATAACCTCAGATACATAGATGACACCACCCTTATGGCAGAAAGCAAAGAAGAACAAACAGCCTCTTGATGAAAGTCAAAGAGGAGAGTGAAAAAGTTGGCTTACAACTCAACATTCAAAAAATGAAGATCATGGCATCTGGTCCCATCACTTCATGGCAAATAGATGGGGAAACAATGGAAACAGTGACAAAGTTTATTTTCTTGGGCTCCAAAATCACTGCAGATGGTGACTGCAGCCATGAAATTAAGAGACACTTGCTCCTTGGAAGAAAAGCTATGACAAACCTAGGCCACATGATAAAAAGCAGACATTACTTTGCCGACAAAGGTCCATCTAGTCAAAGCTATGGTTTTTCCAGTAGTCATGTATGGATGTGAGAGTTGAACCATAAAGAAAGCTGAGCACTGAAGAAAAGATGCTTTTGAACTATGGTGTTGGAGAAGATTCTTGAGAGTCCCTTGGACTGCAAGGAGATCCAACACGTCAATCCTAAAGGAAATCAGTCCTGAATGTTCGTTGGAAGGTCTGATGCTGAAGCTGAAACTCCAATACTTTGGCCACCTGCTGCAAAGAGCTGACTCATTTGAAAAGGTCCTGATGCTGGGAAAGAATTGAAGGCAGGAGGATAAGGGTACAACAGAGGATGAGATGGTTGGATGGCATCACCGACTCAATGGACATGAGTTTGAGCAAGCTCTGGGAGTTGGTGATGGACAGAGAAGCCTGGCGTGCTGCAGTCCATGGGGTAGCAAAGAGTCACACATGACTGAGTGACTGAACTGAACTGAACTGAATAGAGACGGAGCATGCACGATGCACCAGGAAGCAGGTTCAGTGCCTTTCTTGCATCTTCTCTTTCAATCCTCACAACAGTCCCCCCTGAGTCCGATGCTCTTACTACTTCATCTTATGGCTGAAAATACTGAGACTTGGTACCAACAATATCAAGCTGAAAAATAATTTTAAGGATACTTTCAAAGGAATGGGAAAAGCCAAGGTGTCTGGATCCCACCGCACTGCAGTATGAAATGGTATGGCATTATGGAGGGGGCCAGTGTGTTCCCAGCAAGGCTGGCCAGTGCTGGCTAATAGGCCATTTATGTCTTATTTGTTTGTCTATTCAGTTGCTAAGCCATGTCCAACTCTTCGTGACCCCATGGGCTACAGCACACCAGGCTCCTCTGTCCTTCAGGAGTGATGCCATCCAACCATCTCATCTTCTGTCATCCCCTTCTCCTCTTGCCCTCAGTCTTTCTCAGCATCAGGATCTTTTCCAATGTTTTGAGAACATCACAACTTGCATTAGGGAAAATAAAGCAGTATTCAAATTTTTCTAGAAATAATTAAAAGTCATCCTGACTTCTTTGTTATTGGTCAGAGCTGTTTCAACAAACAGCAAGCAGATGGGGAAAAAATCAATACGGACAAGTATTTTTTGCCTTTAAAGTCTATATTTTAAAATGGGGGCAAGAAAGAGAATGAAGGTAAGCAAGTGGATGGAACTTGGACACCCACGACCCTGTCTCCAGCAAAGCAGAGAATGAAAGATTGGCAGCTCGCCTTCATAAGAAGCCCAGGGATGGTTAGAAGTCAGGAATCCATAACAAAGTCAAAGCCTTCCCATTAGAACCCCCTCAGTCACAAATCCTAGGTGGAGCAGGGAACTATTATGACTGGGGGACTTAAACCAAGAAGCTGCTTCTCTGTAGGAATCTCTCCATTGTGTCTAGAGGAGTGGTCTGGAGATGGAGCCCAACTCCCATCAGAGCCCCAGCTATGGGCAGTCTGAGTCCCTGCTGCTGCTGCTGCTGCTAAGTCACTTCAGTCGTGTCCTACTCTGTGCGACCCCATAGACGGCAGCCCTGGGATTCTCCAGGCAAGAACACTGGAGTGGGTTGCCATTTCCTTCTCCAATGCATGAAAATGAAAAGTCAAAGTGAAGTCACTCAGTCGTGTACAACTCTTAGCGACCCCATGGACTGCAGCCTACCAGGCTCCTCCGCCCATGGGATTTTCCAGGCAAGAGTACTGTCTGAGTTCCTAGAGGAGTACAAAGCAGGCTGCTGAGAGGCTCAGAGCTGCCTTTTCCTTGCTTGAGGTTTTTTTTTTTTTTTTTTTTTTCCTGTTGCCCATAATACTCAGAGCTGCCTCACAACTGGGAAAGCAGGCATCCCTCTTCCAATACCCTTAGACTACATTTCTTCTTTGATGTCTCTCAATGCCAATCACCTTATCAGTATTGTCTGCTCCCCTTCATATCTGATTTGTTACCTGATATATCAGAGACACTTGATTGGAGGGTAAGCTTTTAAGGCCAGAGGCTTCATCAACCACACACAAACTCTGCATGATGTTTAGTATGCCTAAGACCCCCTAGAATATAGCCATAAAGAGGTCTTCTCCATACACCTCTGGGAAAACTGTCCCTGGGTGCACCTACTGCCTATGGTCCCAATAAGCAATCGTCATCATTGGATCAACCAGACCAAATACTTTTTAATTGCAGAGCACTTGATAATATTCCAGTATTTTCACTCTTATGACCTCATTTGATTGCTACAAGAACACTGGACAGGGATGGGGGGGGGAGAGATGGAATAGGTATCCTCCTACTTTACCCATAATGCTCCAGGACCTTTTAGCCAAAGTCATGAGGCTGGGCTCTGAGTGAGGGGGGTGGTGATTTCCTCAAGCTACTGGGACTCTTTCTTAAACTGCCAGTCTAGCTTGAGGAATGGAAAAGAATACAGGAACCAGTACAAAATCCACCCTGTAATCATACAAAAAGGCAACCATAATGCAGAATTAATCCCAAATGCTTTCTTTAAGTGACCTAATAGATGCACTGCAAGAATTCAGTGTTCAAAACACTGAAGGCCATCCACCCTGTAGGCTAAGAAAACCTTGTTGCATTTGACTCCTTCAAATGTCAAAACTCACTGAGGCTAGAGGAAAATGTTCCAGTTTACAGATGATAACTATTTCCACACAGAGTAGTAGTTTGTAAAGATTAAATAGGGGAAATGTAAGTGTCTTTTATGCTTTACATCCTTGTGTTTATTCAAAACTTGTATTTGTTTTTAAATAGGTAATAAACATGGTACTGAATTCAAAAGCTACAGTAAGGGATACAATGGAAAGTACATCTTCTGCCCCTCTACTGTCATGTTATACAATTTCCCAATGTTCTCCACTATTGTCTGTTTCTTATGTTTCTTCCAATAACAAAATGAAGTGAAGTGAAATGTTAGTAGCTCAGTCATATCCAACTCTTTGTGACCCCATGGACTGTAGCCCTCCAGGCACCTCTGTCCACGGGATTCTCCAGGCAAGAATACTGGAGTGGGGTGTCATGCCCTTTTCCAGGGGATCTTCCTGACCCAGGGATTGAACCCTCATTTCCTGCTTGGCAAGTAGATTGTTTACCACTGTGCCATTTGGATAGAGAGTTTCAATGTAATTGGTATCTTGAGCAACAGCTGTCAATGGGGTGCAGAGTACAATGTACATGCATGAACATAAGAAATAAATGATGTGGCTCTTACTGAAAATGAGTGCTATCTATACACAGACTTTCCCACTTTTAATTAAAATGATGATTCCGTTATTCTGATTTGTCTGAAACGTGAGCTACCCTCGTCATATCATTTTGATACATTAACCAGCCTGGTCTACACTGTGCATGATATTAACTCCCTTTCTAGTTGATGGTTTTTCTAGTGGCATAATTAATTTCCTCATGGAAGAAAAAGTGTTCAATCAATTTGGGATTAAATTTGAGGTTGAAGGACTTTCACAAAAGACAGAACTAAATCTCCTAGCCCACATGCATTGCTAATTATGACATACTCACATTAAGAACAAGAAGGTGTTCACTTCCCATGATAAATGGGCCTGAAAATCATCCCCAGCATTTACAATAAATCACAAAGATCATTAATAAACAGGCAGGGAGAAAAAAGATAGTTTCTACAAGAATTCACTCCCATTCTTTGCCTAAGACTATCAATGTCATATTTAAAGCTGACATCTTAAATCTTCTCTACAGAAGGCCTCTAAGTCAAAAAGCCCAGCTATTTTAAACAGAATTTCCTACGCCTGTTATTTTGAATGACAGCAAAGGAAATACTGGATCTTTAATCCTGTAATGCTATCTGCCTGAAAATCTTGCCTTCCAGCTAACAGTCTCCCTTCTCATCAAGGCTAAATTAAAGGAGGTCAAGTGTAAATGAGAGAAGAAGAGGGGCCCACACTTTCTTCATACTCTAGGAACTCCTTTGATCTTAAGCCTAACATGCTTTTGACATCAAGAGGAAAAGTCTGATCATGGCCACCAGAAATAAGATAGCTAAGTATAGGCAGCCTTATTCAACATAGATTCCTGTATGTGGAATGGCAGGGTTTACACTTGAATCTAGATCAATACCAGTAAGAACAGCAATCCTGTATGACAAACGAACCCAGAGCCACTTAAAAGCTGACCTAGAAAGAAATGGAAACAAACGTAGGCATTTCTCCAAGAACTTGCAGGATCCGTAATAATGACAGACTAGTAATAACAAGGTCAGGGTGTTTGGGTTTGTTATTAAGAAGAATTTGTCATGTGGAGGAACTTGTCATGCAGAGGAATTTGGGACATTTAGCCATTCTGAAGAAGGCAGAATCTAGAATAAAAAGGGTTAAACAGACAATTAAAAATACATTCAGAAATTAAGCTACATTTGTGGTCATGTGAAAACCCGGGAATCTGCCTATCCTGAGAGTATGTCAGTAGCAAGTCAGCATTATACAAGGTCGCTACCAGTTAAGCCCAAACCAGTGTACATCTTAGGAATTATAGTGAAGAAAATCATCACAAGGTGGGGTGGGGGCCGGGGTTTTAAATGTCCAAAGCAAGAAAAATATGCTTACTTACAAACCACATGAGATGTGTACTTTTAGTGAGATGTGTTCTCTAGCCTGATGTCAAATTCCCGTGCAGTTTCCACCAACCTGCACTACTTCGGCTTTATAATGACAAGACCTATATATACTACTATGCTGGCTGGAAACTTGGGCAAAAATTTGGTGGGGAAGTATATGCTAAAAATGTTCCCTTTGACTACAATTATATTTCACTATGTATTTCAGACAACTATGCCTAAATTCAAGGTATGTGAATGATAGAGAATGTGTGAATGTGTGTACACGCCTGTGACTGCGTGGATGCATCTATTGGCTAAAATCCAAGATGGCTAATACCAAGACAAGTAAAATAATTTCAGCATGAATTAAGATAGTTGCCTAAGGGATCCTCAGATGGCACTAGTGGTAAAGAACCCGCCTACCAATGCAGGAGACGTGGGTTCCCTGGGTCAAGAAGATCCCCTGGAGAAGGAAACGGCAACCCACTACAGTATTCTTCCCTGGGAAATCCCATGGACAGGGAAGCCTGGTGAGTTACAGTACATAGGGATGCAAAGAGTCAGACATGACTGAAACAACTTCGCATGCACACCTAAAAAACAATATTGAGAGAAATACCATTCTTCAAATGATGTGCACAATGTTGATTTTAAAAATAGTGCTGCTATTAATTGGCTAAGAACAGAAATGTTGACTTCTGCAGCACACACTGGGCATTAAGTCATCGAATAAAGAAGATATTATTGTTGTTCATTGTTTACATTAATATTCATGTGGGTTCTAGCCATGTTTTGATAGCACGTACAAATGTATATTCACATGTATGAAAGTCAAACACTATTAAGGTTCTCATCATATATGCAAAAATTAGTTGTAGAAAGAAGAATGTATAAGGCAAAAAGTCTAAAAGAACTGAAATGGTGGCCATTTTTCTATCTGTCGAATGACTCATTAAATATTCAAGGTAAATGTCAACTCTCTTCCAGTTAGCCATGAAACTCATGAAAAGTGGAATGCCTCCAATATATGGAAACAACTGAAGTGTTCATTGACAGATGAATGTTTAAAGAAAATGTGTTATCTATTTTGTTGTTGTTCAGTCGTTGTGTCTGACTCTTTGCAATCCCATGGACTGTAGAACACCAGGCTCCCCTGTATCTATCAATCAATTAATCTATCTGTCTATCTAACGGATAGGAATATAATTCAGCCTTAAAAAAGTAGGAAGTCCTGCCATTTGCAACAACATGAATAAACCTGGAGGATGTTATGCCAAATGAATAAACCAGACACAAACAAAAATACTACATATTCTCACTTATATATGGAATCTAAAGAAAAAATCCAGTTCATAGTAATGGAGCATAGAATGGTAATTTCCGGGAGCTAGAAGGTAGGTGAAAAATTGGTCAAAAGGTATAAGCCTTCAGTTATATGATGAATATGTTCTGGAGACCTAATGTGCATCATGGTGGCTCTAGTTAACGATACTGCATTGTATACTTGCAACTTGCCAAGAGAGTAGATCTCAAGTGTTTTCACCACAAGAAAAGATTATCAGATGAGGTGACGGATGTGTTTGTTAGCTTGATTGTGCTAATCATTTCACAATGTATGTGTATATGAAAACATCACATTGTGTACCTTAAATACACAATTTTTATTTGTCCATCATAGTTCAGTAAAGCTGGGGGAAAAACTGATAGGCTTCTGATTGGTAATAGGACAATGATAAATTCCTGAGGCTGGAGCTATGGTTTTTGTAGAAGCAACCTACTCTTCCAGGAGTATAAATGATCCAGTACAGATCTAGGATTTGATGACATCTTTGATATTTTCAGTAATTAAACAAATCTTGTCAAGAAAAAATACCAAAGTATAGCATTACTTTTTTCCTTCTTTCTTCTTTCCCCTCCTCCTCCTTCTCTCTTTCTGGCATCTTACTTGTAAAAGTCTCAATATTCATAATACTGTCCATTTTTAATGGTCCTTTATTTCTGAATTATATTACAAAAGGACCTGACAAAGTTCACTTACAGAAATGTTTCCAGGATTTTTTTTAAATTATTTGAGTCACAATGGGAGAATCTTTTCCCCAATTCCTTCTAAATATCTTGTTTGCCTATAGCAGGAGGTGTACTAAGTCACTTCAATCATATCTGACTCTTTACGACTCCATAGACTATAACCTGCCAGGCTCCTCTGTCCATGGGATTCTCCAGGGAAGAATACTGGAGTGGGTTGCCATTTCCTTCTCTGGGGAATCTTCCCGACCCAGGGATCCAACCTGCATCTCTTAAGTCTCCTGCATTGGCAGGCGGGTTCTTTACCACTAGCGCCACCTGGGAAGCCCTATAACAGGAGAATACTATGCAAAAGAACAACTCAAAATTTAAAGGTTTTTTAACATTTCTATTTCAAATAGTTCTTAGTTGACTCCAACCTAGAATGAGCAGGGAGAAAGAACCCAGCCTCCTACAATTTGCATATTATGAATGTCGTTTGAGAAGGGCAAGAAAGGGCATGGCATCAACTGCAACATGAAGAGATGTTAATCACTGCTTCTCTTGCTGTGATTTTGCTTTAGAGGTTACATCTTTGGAAGCCCAGCCTGTGTTAATTGTGTTTCCAAATTGTACACGGATCTGCAAGAGGAGACCAAAGCCACTTTTGCTCCATGATTTTACTTTCCTTTAATATGATGGTTTATACACTGTAGTTTATTCATTTATTGGTCTGATGGTTTTTATGAGTTGTGATTCAACATAGGTTCCTTTCGAGTATGGTGTTTTATAAAGATATGGAGAATGTAATATAAGTCTGATACAATTATGGTTATGTGCCACACAAGACAATACTGTAAATATGAGGAGAGTCTGAAAAGCTGCTTAGCAAAATGATCTTAATATACAAGGCAGTGTGAAAATGTAAGAGGAATCTATAATGACAATGAAGATTAGCCATTTGCTCTCTAACCTTATTTACAGAAGCAATCAGAGGTATTCAGGTCGAGTTAATGACCCTGTCTCCAATTAATTCAATTGTCTACAAACAACACTGGTGCAGTGGCTCTCTTCAAGTCTGCCGCACAGTCTCAGAGGGAATACATAAGACTCCATTAAAAGTGACAATAATAATGCATTTATTACTGAAACGCTATTGTATTATAAATAAATTCCTCATGTTAAATTATGCTCCATGCTTTAACAGAAATTCAATTACTGAAATAATAAAAAGATGGTGTATTTGCCAAGTGCTTGGACTATAATCTGGCTGCTTTAGTTACCAGCGGTTGGCTGTTTTGCAATTTTTCCTTCATAGACTATTTCTTTTGAATAAATGCCAGACTTTTTCATACACATTTTATGAACAAGTTGCAAAATGAAATTTTGAGCTTTTGAATCCAATTATGAAAGACATAACTAAATCTATTATTGAAAAAAAAATCTAGTAAGCCCTTTCTGCCGTTGTTCAGAACTGTCTGGTAATTGAGGTAAGCACAGGTGCTGCTCATTATGGACCATTGTGCACCATCTGAATTCTGGGAACTGTAGAATTCAGATGGTTTCAACTCTGTTTGTGTGAATAACAAACAGGCCTGATTCTGCACTTGTTTGTACAAGCTTGTACACAGCTCATTTGGGACTTCGAAGACACCTGCTTACCCTTTTGAAGCCAAAACAGTATCATTTATGTTCTGGCTATCCTTTCCATGACAATTTTGCAAAAGCAACAGATTTTGCCTGCTCCCTTCCTTCCCACCATCCCCTCCACCATGCAGTAACTTCAACACACCCTTGTCTTCAGTGATAGAAAAATGAGTTGAGTTAAGCTATGGCAATTATCCAATAACAAGAGAAGACACAGAGCTGTATGACATGGGCAGAGGGAAACAAAGACCCAGCTTTTCTCATGAAAGAGCTTTGACAAACCAACTGTCTCAGATGCATGGGGGATACGGTTTATTTATGTTTAGGAAAGGAGATTTTTTTCCTTTCTTTTGCCCTTCCTCTGGGTTCTCACATTTGTCTTTCTAATGTCTTGTGTCTTTGTGTTTTTTTTCAGCTTTATTGAGATATAAATGACATAACATCGTGGAAGTTTGAGGTGTATAACATGGTGAGATGGATGTAACAGAGGTGTGTAACAGAGGATGAGATGGTTGGATGGCCTCACCAACTCAATGCACACAAGTCTGAGCAAACTCTGGGAGATGGTAAAGGACAGGGAATCCTGGTGTGCTGCAGTCCATGGGACTGCAAAGAGTTGGACACAACTGAATGAGTGAACAACAATAACATGGTTATTTGGTATGTGCATATATTGTGAAATGATGACCACACTAGGGTTAGTTAACACCTCCATCACTCCATCAGCTCACAGAATTACAACGTGTGTGTGTGTGTTGAGGACATTTAAGATCTGCTCTATGTGTCATCTTCAGATGGGTCATCTGAAAGCAGAGAACCTTATAACACAGAGACTTGTTTCCTGCTCTCAGAATGCAAAGGGAAAATGACTTTTACCTATGGTCTCTTCTCCTGTACTTCAGGGACGTAGGCCAGCAGGCATCAGTTAAATTGGCTCCCCTGAGGACAATGGAGCCTGCACTGCTACCCTGAGCTTCTGAGTGACTTCACACACCCACCTGAATATTCCAGCCCTGCAATAGCTTCTCGGTGCTATAACTAACTTTAATTATCCAGTGACTTGGCATTGTCTCATTTCACTGAGGTCTTACCTGCTGTAAAGATAACACCCAGAAAATAATGTAGTAACAAAGCAGTAGTTGTGCTGTACAGTAGAAAACAAATCTAGATTATCCTTCTCTCCAACTCACACTCCACCCAAAGTGACTACTCATAAAAGGTGACATTCTAAAATCCCATGTTTGAATGTCACAAATTGGGTGAAAGACATAAACTTAAAAATCTCATAAAACCCCAAATGGGGCTTGCTCATCCAGACTATTGCAGGCCTGAAAGGTGAATGAACAGAAAATTCCAGAATGGTTTCTGTTCCCCCGGGTTCATCAACAGTATCCTGTACATGGTTCCTTTTCCATGGCTGCCTTAGAAAGGGGAGGGAGTGGGGAAGTTGGGGGCGGGGCAGGGGGTGGGGGGTGGCGACCAGCACAGAAGAACAAATCCAACAATCTTAATTCCTTGTAAACTTTCTCATTTATGTTGTAATTCCAGTGTGCTGAACAGTAATAAATACACATCTGTTAAAAAAAAATCTCATGTTTGTCAATCCTTATGCTGGGAGTTTGATTTCATATAAGCATAGGAAATAATTGAAGATGGAGGGAATGAAAAATAAAATCAAGAGAAGAAATTATGGATGCAAGTTTTTAGGCTCAAAAGGTCTACTAGAAGACATACCAATTCACTCACAGTGTTTATAGAATCTGGAATGTAATTCTTCCACTTTAGCAAACATTCACACTCCAAGGTCCTAGAGGAGTCCAGTGGTGAAGCAGAGTAGGCAACCCATGTCCATTGGCAAAAGCATAATGGCATATTATTCAATGTATGGCTACCTTGACTCTTTGTTACACGTTTATTTACCTTGTCCATCGGGCAAAGTTTCAGTCATGATCATGCTTAATAAAGCCAATCAAAGGAGTGATCTGCCAAAGTAAGTTCCTACATGTCAGATATGAAATATGCCTAATGTGGTTTGACAGTGGTCCACAGAAGGTGCCTTGGAACCTTACCTGTTCCCTTATCATTATCACAGAAAGTGCAAGAGAAAGCTCTGCAGGAATATCAATAATTTGGAAACCCTCATAGACAATATTCCACTGCGTATCTCATTTGCACTTTAAAAAAAGCTGCCCTCCAGACCTTATGTACTTTTAAGATTTATCTGAAAGATACATGAAGAAGACTTCCAGCCAAAAAAAAAAAAATGTACATGTTTAATGGAATTAGATCTCTAGGCAAGAAAATGTCAAAAGAAAAGGCAAAATATTAAAGCGAATGTGAGGTACTCCTTTCCACAGCTTTCCTGCTTTGATAAATATCTTCTGGGATGTCATTTACTAGAAAGTCATGATTTTACAAAACAGGGGGAAAAAAAGCTAGAGTATAAAATATACTCTCTTTATTGCTGAAGTAAGTTGCTATATTCACATTTTTCTCTGAAATCTGCTTTTGTCAGCCAGAGGCCTTGATATTTGCCTTTATATCTGCCTTTTTATCATTCATATTGAAAACATGGCAATTATGGTGAAATACTCAAATTGCAGGCAAGCTTCTGATTACATAGCAGGGACATGGACGCTGTGCTTACTCCTTTCCTTTCCTTACGCCTTCCTCTAGGGGGAGTTTAATTCACCTGCAACTGAAGATCAGAGTTAGGGGTGGGGCTCTGCTGAGAGGGCTGCGAGAAAGTCCGGGAGACTTGCTCTGGAGAACAGAGATCACCATAAGCATCATTCCTGAAAATGAGCTACTGAAATAGAGAAGAATGGCAGGAATGTGAAACCTGGGCTAAGAACTGTCTAAAAACACATGGATTCTTAATAACACATATAATTCCAAATGAGAAAAAAAGGTGAAGTGCATTGTTAATCTATTAATAGCCCATAGCTTACAAAAAGAAAGTCTCAAATATAACTTCAGAAGAGGGGAGATTTCTCTCTCTTCTGAGTTTGGTGCCTGAGTGCAAGAGCTATACACGTTGTTAGGATCTGATGCATATACAACTTTTGTCTAACATGCTCTTATTACCAAAATCTTTTATTACTCTTACCACCCAGGTTTTATGTCATAATGATAATACTCCTAGTATTTCATTTTATCCAGTTCTTAATATGTACCATGACTTGTCCAGGATCTCACAGCCAGTAAGTGGCTAGGAGGAAACGATCCCACTTTTTGGTTGTTTTTCTGTTTGTTCGAGCAGAACACAATGTGAAAAATTTTCTTCTATTTTAGCCTATCTCCTATCCATATGTGTACTTTCAGACAGATCTATTGCAGAACAAGCACTGAATTATTTAAATACATGCTTTCATAAACTTATCTGCAGCCTTCTCTAATGACAACTGAAAAGGCATGATGTTTAGGAAGAGCAATGATGAAGATGATGATGGTGGTGGTGGTGGCAGTGATGATGCTGATGGTGATGATGATGGTTGTGGTGGTGGTGGTGATGATGACTATTTATTACGCTCATATTCTGTTCCAGGCCTCATGCCAAGCACTTTTCATGAAATCTCAATCCTCACAACAGCTTTATGGTATATATACTGTTATCTTCATTTTACAGGTGAGAAAACTGAGGCTTAGAGAGAAGCAACTTGCTCCCAGATTTGAATGAGGGTCTTTCTGATTCCAAAGGCTGTGATCTTTTGCAAAACACTCTATTACAAAACACTATACTGAATTGACTTGGGGGTAATTTCAATATGTAATTTCAGTAAAATAACTATCACCATCATTTAGATTTCTGGTTTTGTAAATGCTCAGTTTGAACAGGCAAATGGCCTTCTAATAAAATTTCATAATAACAGCAGAATCATAGTATCATAGAATCATACTGCTATAAAGGATCCTCGGAATTTGTAATCCATCTCTCTCTGAATTCTCAGAAGAGAAACTGAGGCCAATTAGCAGTATGTTAAGTGAACTGAAGGTCATATGGGTGAGTCAATGAACATCCAAATCCCCATCTTGTAAAGACCAGCCATTCCGTTTTGATGGTAGGTAGGAGCTGATGACTACAGACAACCCAGAGAGAAAAAAATACTTTATTTAAAATAAGCAGCTATTTTATTTTGAAAGCTGGTCAGTGATCAGTCACAAACCAGGCACTTGACTGACTCAATCATATAAAAACGTAACAGTGACAACATGATATGTGTAGCTGTATGTGTGGTTATGTGCTTAAAACAGAGAATCTGATTCCACAGGTATGGGGGTGACCTCATATCTAGATTTCTTAACAAGCTTCATAGGTAATTCTGATGCATGTCTTAATTGAAGAGCGACTGGCTTTAGAGAAATGTCCTTATTTCTTTGGAGGCATTTCCCCTTTAGTATCGGTATTAGAAAGATAATAAGCAACTAACATTCTTCCAGTCCATGTATTATAAAAATTATTCACATATTTCTATCTGGTTTATCATGTTGTTAAACTTTTGCAACTGCTCAGACTAAAAACATTGGAATCACAGGCTAAAAATTGTGGGTTAATTCTTGACTTGTATATTTTTTTCATATCTCCATTCAATCAAACTATCGATGAATCTGATGTGTTGTTTCAAAATATATCTCTAAATTCACCCACTCTTTATGACCCTCACCTCCATTACCCTGCTCCAAGCCACCACCATTCTTACCTAGACTATGACAATAGTCTCCTTACAGAATGTTCCCTTTCTTTCCACCCCTGACTCCCATAGTCACTCCTCAATATCCACAGTGTGATCCTGTTATGACATAAATCAGATCGCTCCTAGACTGAAAATCTTCCAGATCGCTTCTAGACTGAAAAGCCTTTCCAATGGCTACCTGCTCTTGTACAATGGCTCCCAGTGAACACTTCGACCTCATTCTCACTCTGCTTCAATGGAACTATCTTCTTTACTGTTTTGAGGCACACCAGATACCCTCCTGTCTCAGGGCCTTTGCATGTGCTATTGCTCTTTTCCCCAAATCTCTGTGGGTTCATTGTCTTGTTTCCTTTAGATCTTTGTTCAGATGCCAGCTCTCTGTGGGGCCTTCCCTGACCACCCCATTTAAACCTGTAACTCGACTCCATCCCTCTCGAGGAAAGCACTCTCCCCTGATTTCTATCAGTAGCACTTATCACCTTCTAACATGTTTTTTATCATGATAGATTGATGTCATATTGTGTCTGTTTATACCCAATAGAATGTCAGCTCAACAAGGACAGAGCTTTGGATTGTTTTTGTTCCCTGCTGTACCTCCAGCTCTTACAACACTGTCTGGCATCTAGGAGGTGTTCCATAAATATTTGATGCTTGAATACATGTGAATCAACATGTGTGTGTGTGTGTGTGTGCGTGCGTGCTAAGTCATTTCAGTCCTGTCTGACTCTTTTGCGACCCCATGGACTATAGCTTCCCAGGCACCTCTGTCCATGGGATTCTCCAGGCAAGAATACTGGAGTGGGGTGTCATGCCCTCTTCCCTGGGGATCTTCTTGACCCAGGGATCGAACGCATATGTCTTATGTCTCCTACATTGGCAGGCAAGTTCTTTACCACTAGCACCACCTGTGAATCAATGTAAGTGTGTGTTTTGTGAATTAGGTAAGGTTGGTGGATTCAATGATTGACACAGGAATGAGTGCCTGCTTAGTGAGCAACTATGCTATGCTAGAGGCTGAGTGCCTGACAGAGTAACTGTAACCCTCACAGCAGTTCTCTGAAGAGAGGGGACCCAGTTGAACCCAACTGGAGGGAGAGGATGTATGAGTTTGATGTTGCAGGGCAGGCAAGGAAGGTTCATCAGAGTGTATGCAGATGTATCCAGCTTCCAAGACACCAAGGCTCAAGTAGCTTGAGTAACCCTGCCTGAGATCACACGGTCAATTATTGGAAGAGCTCCTGTTCAACTCCAGGTTGGCCTGACTCCAGAGCTCTGACTAATATGCAGAAGGGAGAAGTAAGGAGAGTGGAAGGTACCCACATGGCTCATTCTTTCCACACCTAAAAAAGAGTGAGCTTCCCCAAGAAACCAAGAGTACCATGCTAAGTCACTTCAGTCATGTCCAACTCTTCGTGCACCATGGACTGTAGCCCATCAAGCTCCTCTGTCCATGGGATTCTTCAGATAAGTATACTAGAGTGGTTGCCATACCTTTCTCTAGGGGCATCTTCCCGACCCAGGGATCGAACTGGCATCTCATGTATCCTGCATTGGCAGGCAGATCTTTACCAGTAGTGCCATCTTGGGAACAAGAATGATAACAGTACTTGGAGCAGGATAAAACCACTCATTTCACCCTTCTTTTTCTTAACGATCCCAAAGGAAAATAAGATAATTTGTCTTCGTCTTTCTGAGTCATATTAATAAATTTATTTCAACAAAATTAGTTATTATAGATGATAAAAGTGGTGCAGGATGTGGAAATTAGAAGATGCTAGTGTGGTGTGATTTGTTTTTCTAATGACTAAAGCCACCAATTAATTGGAGAAGTACTATTTATAACTGTACCATTCTGATAAATGGATGATAGTTACTATTAAAATTTTCACATTTTCCCCCTTTTTACTCTAAGAAGCAGAGCTATTGTTTAAAATATCAATGCACTGCTGTAGGCATCGACTGTGAAATAATTCAGTATTGACAATGCAAGTCACAACCATGGCTTGTATATGAATTTTCAAATTCTCCTATTAGCACAACCACTTGGGAAATGCATGTAGTCGTCAAGGAAATGAATGAAATCCATTACTCAGAGGCATTTGCAGTTTGCAAAAATTTCACTCATTCTAAGAGTCCCCAATTGAAGTCAGAAAGCCAAAGCTGCCAAAATAGCACTGCCTCAGTGGCCAGGGGACAGGAAGTGCTGGGTTATTTAACCCCCAACATCCATAGGTAAGTTACTCACGAGATGACAGCCATTTTTCCAGTTCCACTAGCCAGGGGCCTTATGTATATGGGTTGGGACCAATAATGGTACAGGGAGGGAGGTGGGAGGGGGGTTCAGGATGGAGAACATGTGTACACCCGTGGCAGATTCATGTTGATGTATGGCAAAACCAATAAATTATTGTAAAGTAAAAAGAAAAAAAATCCACAGGGGTGAATGGGATGGAAGACAGAGAGGGTGACTTGTAGGCGTGGCACTGATTGGCCCTGGCTACTTGAGGATTGATGCTTTTGAACTGTGGTGTTGGAGGAGATTCTTGAGAGTCCATTGGACTGCAAGGAGATCCAACCAGTCCATCCTAAAGAAGATCAGTCCTGAGTGTTCACTGGAAGGACTGATGTTGAAGCTGAAACTCCAATACTTTGGCCACCTGATGTGAAGAGCTGACTCATTTGAAAAGACCCTGATGCTGGGAAAGATTGAGGACAGGAGGAGAAGGGGACAACAGAGGATGAGATGGTTGGATGGCATCACCGACTCAATGGACATGAGTTTGAGTAAACTCTGGGAGTTGGTAATGGACAGGGAGGCCTGGCATGTTGCAGTTCATGGGGTCGCAAAGAGTCGGACACGACTGGACAACTGAACTGAACTGAACTTGAGGCAAACTGGTTTCCATGCTGGGGAAGGAATGCCAGGACATCCGACTCCACACAGGTCACAACAGACTCTCTGCTAGCCCCTGAGTACTTCCTTTCCAGCATAGAGATGGCAAGGGTCCTGCGTGACTCCCATCTCCATCCTTGCTGAGAGCTGCTGGTGTGGTTAAAGGTGAGAAGTTCCCAGATGGTCAAGGGAATCTCCCTAACGTCTCTTGGAGGCTGGGACATGTTGAGGCCCAGTGTGTTATCCATCTCTCCAGTCAACATGAGATGAGAATGAGAATAATCTCATGTTAGTTTATAGCTTCTTAGAGTTTACACATCATTTGGACACAGAACATTCTTTCTTGTTCCTTGAAGTATCCTTGTGAAGGAGTCAGTGCAGAGATTATTACCCCCATTGACTAATGAACAAACTGATGGTCTTGAATGAAACTAGACTAGTTCAAGACCACAGAGCTAGTACAAAGCAGTGTGAGGATGGCCTGGGTCTGTCAGACACTTGGCTTCTTGTGGCAGAGCTCTGACGGAGGCAGTGATGCTGTGTGGCACACCCGGGCAAGGTGTTCTGGCTTCATGCCTTTAAGTGGTCCAGGTAGTGGATGCACACCCACTTCATGCACTTGGGCTTGACCCATTGGGTAGGGCCTGGCAGATGCTGGCTATGAGCTCTGGCTGGAAACTTCCAGAAGGCTTCTGGACTACCTATGAATCTGGGTCTTTTTCCTTCTTTGCTTTGCAGGCAAGGAAAGGGGATAACACCCACTGGACCCCAGATTCTGGACTGGCCTCCAGTCCAGTGCAGACTAGAGAGCCATCTGCAGAGAGCACCCTTTAGTCACAGGATCAGGCTGTGGTTAGATGAAAATAAAGACCTGCATAGACTGGCAAAGCATTAGCTTATAATCGACAGTGAATCATAAAGATTCATGCTGAATGACTTGCAAATGTAATCTAATTAGTTTTCTTTACTGTTTGGAGAGATTAATTTAGATCCAGCATAAAAAATGCAGAATACTACATAACCAGGAGATCTTTTGGCTTCTGTCTCCAGTCTGGGAGAACTTGAAGATTAAATCTCAGTGTGGCAATATCAAGAGTGATCAAAGTAGCAAGATGTGTAAGGTATGTGGCTCTGGCCATCAAGTGGAGGAAAAGACTAGTGTCCTGGTCAGACCCCAAGTGAGTAACCCAAGCAAATTTGGGTTAGACTCTCAACTACTATGAATTAACCTTCTAAACCTCAGTTTTCTCCTATGAAGGAAGAGGACAAACTCTTGAAGAGTTGCTAAGCTAATGACAGATGATGCATATAAATGTGTCATGCCCAGCAGGTGCTCAGCATAGACAGCAGTTTGCCTGCAATGTGGGAGGCCCGGGTTTGATCCCTGGGTCAGGAAGACCCCCTGGAGGAGGGTATGGCAACCCACTCCAGTATTCTTGCCTGGAGAATCCCATGGACAGAGGAGCATGGCAAGTTACAGTCACAAAGAGTTAGACATGATCAAGTGACTACACTTTCACTTTCACAGCTGGGATTACTTTCTGAAGGCGAGCTGTGTCTGCAGAGTCTGACACAATGGACAAGGCCAGCTGTCTGACAGTAGGAAATACCCAGGACAGCCTGCCTCTGCATGCCATCTTACAATCTTGGAGTCTCTACTAGCTCCCAAAAGCAGATCCACACTTTTATATATCCATTACACAACTACTCATCCATCATTTGTAAAACTGTTTTTGAAAGATGTAAATGAAACATCCTGAGATGAAGCCCAAATTTGTTCCCAACAAATGTTCTAGGGTGGCAACTTCCCATTCCGTGGCTAAATGAACCCAAGAAGCACTAATTGCTTTGAAGTTAATAAAGACTTTATTGGCTTCAAATAATTGGTGTTTGTTTGGCTGCTATGATTATAGCTACACACTCTCTCTGTAATGTAAGCTGGCAGAAGTTTCTACCTTTTACAAGTTTTAAATCCCAATACAATTGACAGAAAAGGCTATAACCACAAATTGGTTTGCAATTTTCCTCTTTCTTCCCAGCAAGTCCTGTATGGTTATATTATGAACCTTGCTTCACACAAACTGCTTGTGACTTTTATGGCCCTTGTGTGATCTAAATGGCTATCTCATAAGATATTCCATTGCTGCTTCTTTTTCAATTGCTTTTTACTGTGAAATGCCCTTGTGGAGAGTTCCAGGGACCATTTCACACTCTTATGGTATTGATTTGCTAAATCTGATGATAGGTTTATATTTAAGATACAGTATTGTATATGAACAGAGTGGGAAGCTTATGAAAAACAGAGCCAAAGTTTCCATGGAGGAGATGTTGGATACCATTTCCATGTTCTAGGATACAAGGAAAATCTCTAATCATCTTGGCATTCATCTCATAAACTCAGCACATGGAAATACTGCCCTAAAAATGACAATCTGGCCTACCTAGTCATTCTTTCTCTAATATTGTTACATTCAAATGAGGTGCAATTTAACTGGGAAGACATAAAAACATTGTAACATCATTTGTTCAGTTTACTAAAGTAGGAAGCTTTGCAGGGCTTTTGTTATAAACATTTCTCATGACCCTCCATGAAAGAAGCCAACATCTGGCTGGGATATGGAACACGAGGTTGACTGAATGGCTGTCTGGTGCTCAAAATAATAACCAAATGCAAGAGACTAGTTGGCGGCCTCTCACCTCTAGCCCAGCCTTCTGTTATTTCTGCCTTTGTTCTACAGACAGTGTGATGAGAGCAAGGCTGAGTTTCAGTTCTAGAGGAAGAGGAAAGGAAAGACTCTGAGGAAATGGGTAAGAGTGGGAAGGCAGGCAGAGAGGAAAAAGAAAGAGAAAACATAATACAAGAGAGAAAGGGGAGAGAAGAAAGTAGAAAGGGAAGGATGATTTGTGGTAATAAAGACCTTTATTTAAATAGGAAAATTATGAAGCTTATTGGCCTGGCTGCTGTAAGGTCTCTGCCAAGACATATTTCCTATCTTGAACCCTACCTCAGCTGCATTCTCTCTCTCTAAAGAATTCTCCAGGCATTGCATTAGTAGTTATTAATAAATGTCTGTGTTCAAGGTCCCAATTTCTCTTCCTTCCAGAATCTATTAGCTCTCTGGATAAATTGAAAAGTGTAAGTCGCAAGCCTACCATTAAAAAAACAAACAAACCAGCATTACTCAAAGTGGCCCCAAAAGGTAAACCGATGACTAGAGTTCATAAAAAAAAAAAAAAACCCTCAAACACATCACTAGAGAAAATGAGACCTTAGGGCTCAGGGTTGGAGAATATTAAATTATCAGGGAAGAAACAGAACTGTGAGGAGGGCACCAACTGATTGCTTTGTACAATTTTCAATCAGAGCATCAGAGGAGAACACTTCACTTTACATGTGATATCAAGGTTTTTATTCTTGGTCACCCCAATAGATCCACCAATAAGCTTCCATTTGAGCAACAAAAATCAATGAATATAAGAATTAAAGATTTTAAAATTAAAAAATAAAAATAAAAAATAAAAAAATAAATAAATAAATAAATTCATTTCTAGTTCATCAAAAAAAAAAAATCAATGAATATAGACTGAAGTGGTATGCAAGATTCAGTCACTGGGAAAATGGCAAGGAGGTCATTGCAATTGGGCAAGGCTTTGATGTGGGAATGAGTGGATTGCAGCAAACACCAGCAAGATGGACTCTACCTCATCTCCTCTACAATTATGAGCTATAAATTCCACTCTGTGTTCTCCATATGCTACATCTTCATTTAGAAACCACAGCCACTTCCATCTCAGCTCTTCAATGAAACTGATTTCCTCATAGATCCTCAACAAGAATGACTCATGAACTTGAGAGACTTCCCTTTCTGTTTTGCATAGGAAAGGTGATGTGACTTATGGGGTTGCCTACCTTCTGAATTACACCATCGGTCAGCTGGTGTCCATAGTGGGGAGCTCATGCAACCACTGTGAAGCAGAGTAGGAGAATTTCTACTCACTGTTTTCATCTCAGAAGAGACCAAATAAATAGACTTGTCAGGCTTTGATGTGGTGAGGCTGCTTTTGGCAAAGGACATCAACACATACTTTGTTATTTTCTTTTATGCCATAGCAAGTTTAGAACAAAAATGGAACTTTCAGTCCAGCCTTGATGCTTCTCCAGCCCTGATCTTACTCTTTACATAAAGGCACAGTTCATGGGAAGCAGGAGAGCTGCAAGACAAGGCAAGGAAAATACTAGAAACATCTGACCCATTGAATTGTAGCATCTTTTGTAGCAAGTGCACTAAGAAACTGCATCCAGCAGCTTCAGCAGATGTTTAGCCAGCACTTACCATATATCAGGGATTTTTATCCACATGATAAGGGGCATTATCTTATTTTAGAAATAAGGAAACAAATCTGAGAAAAGTTAAGAAAATCACTCAAGGCCAAGTCTGGAGCTCTTGCCACTGAACCTGAACCAAGGTTTTCCAATAGAGGGATGAACATCACAGCAGATACTTGCATAGCTAACTATTCCAAGAATGCATATCAACTCACTTAATTTCCCTCACAGCCTATGAAGCAGGTCCTACCATTATTCCCAGTTTATAGATGAGGAAAGGGAGGCAAAGAGAGGTGCAGCCATTTGCCCAAAGCTACCCAGTGGGGAGGGCTTCCCCAGTGGCTCAGTGGTAAAAAATTCACCTGTAATGCAGGAGACCTGTTCGATCCCTGGGTCTGGAAGATGCCCTGGAGGAGGGTACAGCAACACACTCCAGTATTCTTGCCTGGAGAATCCCATGGACAGAGGCAGGCTGTCCATCTCAGATGGAAGGCTACAGTCCATAGAGTCGCAAAGAGTTGGACATGACTAAAGAGAGTGAGCATGCATGCACACACCCAGTGGGGAAGGAACAGAATTAAGTTTTGAACCCAGACTCCACACTTCTCTATACTATGCCGTGGGTTCTTTGAAAAGCCTTGCAGAGGGTCTGTACTTCTGAGGCTAGGGCCAGTAGCCAGTAGCCAGATGGTGACCTATTAGCATCCCTTAAGATAATTGTGTTTGTGTGTGTGTGTGTGTATGTGTGTGTGTATCCTAAAGGCTGAGATGAACTTCACTGTTTATTTTATCCATTCATCAAACAAACATTAAATGTCTACCTTGTGCTAGGGATTTACTCTTCATAAATTGGTTCAAAAAAAAAAGGTCAAACTATTTTTCCAATTTTTCTAATTTTCTCTAAAATTTAGAGATGATAACACTGTGTCCTTAGGATGGTATCTTTAAAATTTGAGATGAAACACTAGATATCCTCAAATTTGTCCCTGTGGCTGTCCACTGACAGGAAACTACACATTAGCAGAAAGGATCCATAGATTAGACAGGATGAAAGCTGCCTGGAGCCTTACAGCCCAGCAGGCACTTCTCTCATTGGAGTCAAGAGAAAATGGAGGTTAATCAGACAGCTACTCTTAAAAGCTAATTGCTAAAATAATACCATCTAATAGTATGCAGACTCTATGTGGGCCTACTTTTTATCACTGTCTGTGGAAGGGTTATGTCTGGATGTGTGTGCAAGTGTCTTGTTATATGCATTTACTTATTGAATAAATCTTACTGGGCTCTTTATTGATACTCACCCTATGAAGAACCTTCTGGTAAAATCTGAGAGGGGTGAAGAGCACAGAAATTAGAACTCAACAGAAGCAATGTAACTCCATGTTACCCAAGGGTTGCTGGAACTGGCAGGATTTGTGGGGAGGTTTGGTTTCTTCCTAACATTAAAAAATTATTCTCTATTACACTTGGGTTGACATCTATCCAGAACTGGAAGCTTCTATGTATCTGAGCTCCCCTCCTCCACCCCACAACAGAACTCCACTGGCATCACTTCAGCCTCTGCTTCAGGGTTGAGCAGAGTAGAATCTCAACACATTTCAATTCCAGTTCAAGAATCATGCAGAATGCTTTCCTGGGAGAGGTTCTAATTGTCCAAGTTATCTCCATTTGCAGAATCCCATAAAAATCTAGCATTGCTGATCTGGATAGCATGAGATGCAGGTAAGAACCTGAAGCTAAACAGCTTTGCTTCAGTGACAGAAAATTCATGTTTGCTCAAAGTACGTACACATGCATACACAAACATACACACAATGGATTTTTCCGTAGGTCTCATTGAGGTCTCTTTTCATTAGCTGGAAGGTTTAATCACTATCTTTGATCATTAATTACATCCCTGAAACAAATCAAAGTGCAGACAGTAAAAGGATTTCACATTTTGAGTTCCCATAGTCACCACTCCACTAAAAGGATTCAAGACTCATCCATCTATATAAAGGTGAGATTCAATTCACTTTTTATAGAAAAATATAAAATTTGGTGGTCATTTCTAATGTTATTATCTCTGTCAATAGAACTGAAGTCTTCAATGTAACTAGGCCCCACGTATCTGCTGACAACTGCCAAAGTCTCAGCTGTGGCTCCATTTTGACCTATTCTACCTTTTCACAAAAGAAAAACAGCCCCAGAGAATCACCCGTCACTTTCTTTTCTGTAAGAACTACTACCCATGAACAGTTGTCTTCCTTCTAAGGTCTAGACATTCCCCAGCCTGATAAACACATGCAATCAGATAAGCTTTTGGTTGGATTTAAAATGCAATTTTGGTACACTGTGGATTTCCTGGCAGAAAAGAAAACCCTTCTAAAGCAAAGGGTATATATGTCCTACAAAGCAAACAATCCTGTGTTTTTTTAGGAATTAAAGGATTTTTCGAGTTCCTAGGCTCTCTCTGTGGGACCCTGTTCAACTCTGCTAATGAATGCTGCGATTTTTAACATGCCTATATTTTAACTATCATGCATACTTTGTGTTTACTTACTAGTGATTTAGATATGCTTTGCTTTGTTTCTGTTCCCAAATTTCAGCATGCAGTAGTACAGTTTACTGTTCCTGCACTTACATCTCATATCCTAAAGCTGACCCTAGAGGTAATATTGAAAAATGGCATCTTTAGTGAAATCACCTTGTAACAAGGTACTTTTAGTAGCTCAGAGACAAAACCTCTCATGCCAAGCATATGATGTGCAAAAGTAAATGATTTTAATCCCCCAGTCAACAAAGTCTGATAAAAGCAATCTCTAATTGCATCAAACTATAATTTAGTCTATTACTTGTAGACCATCATAGTATAGATTTGGTTTTGAGGCATTAATTCCCTATAGTTGTTGGTATGTGAATGGTATTACTTGTTTGGTTATCTGAAAAATGTCTCTGTACTTTATAAGGGGCACCTGTGTAACAATGAGCATGGTGAGGGCCAAAGGACATTCATACATGGAGAGTGCCAGCCGATTGCTTGCTCTGGCTTCAAAATCTGCCAGTGAAATCTGGCAGAGCCGTGTGCTTCCCATAATAAACTTGCTCTACCACCCGTGGCTATTGGATTCCCCACAAGCCAATGAGCTCTTTTGAGTTTGAAGCAAGAGAATATACCTTGGCAGAGAGGAAGCATCACAATGAATAATGAATGAAATCTCCCCATTGTTGGTGAGGAGGGAGGGGGGATGGGAGGGGTTCCTCACTTAGGGGCAGGCAGAAAACTGGAGAACAGGGACGATAAGTGGGAAATGACTTAGACTCCAGTGTTGATGTTTTGCTGAGAACACCCTAATCACCAAGGACAGAGCAGGGATATCTGAGTGCTCATTAATAAATAGCACCGAGGTATCTAAACCCCCTAGGCAAAGTCATTCTTGTATCTGAAAAGACAAAGGGAGGGAAAAGAGGGTCCTTAGATATGAACTACAGCTTCCCACATGGCTCAGTGGTAAAGAATCTGCCTGCCAATGCAGGAGATGCAGATTCAATCCCTGGGTCAGGAAGATCCCCCGGAGGCGGGCACGGCAACCCACTCCAGTATCCTTGCCTGGAGAATCCCATGGACAGAGGAGCCTGGTGGGCTACAGTCCACGGGTCACAAAGAGTTGGATACGACTGAGCACACATGCATGTACAGATATGAACTTTTTTTTTCTTGTTTTTCCATAAAATATAAGATAGTAAGATGAAATAGATTCATTGAATTCCCCCAAACTGAAACTATACTCCAAGAGGACCAAATGGTGTGGCATTTGAATTAGTCTTTAGCCACAAATTAGCACCTCTTAAGAGCTTCATGCTTTTGAGCCATTGATTTTTGATAAATCCTGATTAGCAAATGTGAGAACAGATGTAGGTGTGCCAGATGGTTTCCCCAGACTTACTCAGGTCTAACTGCTAGACTTTGGGCCAACTAAAGCTGAGAAAATTAAAGAAATAATTTATTCTCTTTTTCCTGACTCTAGGGATGGTTCTCGCTGTGCCCACTAGTTCAGGTACTGTGTGCGATGCCATCCATTTGGAAGAGAAACACTTATGCAACTTCCAGGCCAAAAGAAATATACCAAGGGAAGGAAAACAGAAAATAATTTCAAAAAATTAAAATATGCTGGAAAACAGGGAAAATACCAATTATCAGCTATCCAAGATTTTATGAGAAAACGTTTGATTCCTTTGAGCCAAACAGTGTTTACAGTTGCAGCAATGAAAATTCTAATTTTGTGCTCTGATGAACACGAAACGATCCACACTCAACCTTGGCAAAACTTATAATGACTGTGTAATTGAAGTGACTTTGTCATATTAAAATATTTCATAAAATTATAGAAAAATGCCAAGAAGTAAGAACATGGATGGGGAAGCCTTGGATATGTGATACAATAGCAATATCCACCCCACCCCTATTTTATAAGTAGAATGAACAGTTTACAGGATTGAAGAATGCATTTCATACTTCACATGTGTTTATCAGCCCATAAAATGTTAGATTCTTCTGAGAAAGATCCACATAATTTTATTATATTTTTAAACATAGCAAGTAATAATTTCTTTTGTTGCAAAGTCTCTCAATGTACTATGAATGCTATTAATTTCTCCTTGCTATATATTTGGAATGTAGGAAAGGGAAGAATTATTTTTTCTCATGGTATTCCCTGGTTAGAGTCAGCTAGTGGTTCTCGTCCACAATGGAGGCTGTGGGGACCTGCAGTTTCCAGCATAGTTGGAAGAGAAATCCAAATCACAGTGATTCATGAGTGTAAACACATAGGCTTGGAGAGGTTCTTGATTACTCCCTAGTTCACAGACAACTGAATAGATATGAGGCCTGATTCCCAATCCCCTTCTCTTAGGGTTCTTGGATTCAGAATTGGACATAACCACTTCTGCACTGCTAAAGCTTCTGTCTTTGTGTCGCATATGCAAAGTCTAAATACCTACTCTTTGGTTTAGCTTTCAAAACTGAAACTGTTTATACAAGTAAAATGACTTTAAACAATGTGTAATTGGGATCCACAATAGCAGGGGGGGGGGGGAACCCTTGAAAAAGAACAAATTGGGAGGAACCACACTTTCCAATTTCCAAACCTACTACGAAGCTATAGTAATCAAGATAGTGTGGTACTGGAATAAGGATAGCTATATAGATCAATGGACCTGAAATAGTACAGAAATAAACCCTCATATTTATGTCTTTTCAACAAATAGGGCTGAGACAATTGTGTTTCTACATACAAAATAATGAATTTGGACCTCTACCTCACACCATATATAAAAATCAAATCAAAATGGATTCAAGACATAAAAATAACACCAAAAACCCAAAAACTCTTAGAAAAAAATCAGAGGTGAAAACCTTCACCACCTTGGGTTAGACAATGGGTTCTCAGATATGAGACCAAAAGCACAGGCAACAAAAGAGAAAAATAGATAAGTTAGATTTCAAAAAAATTAGAAACTTTTGTGCTTCAAAAGACATCATTAAAAAGTTAAAGAACAACATATAGAATAGAAGAAAAAGTGTTGCAAATCATATATGATAAGGGACTGGTATTGAAAGTATTTTTTTAAAAAGAAAACATATAAAGAATTACAACAGTTTGACAACAAAAAGACAGGATCTGAATAGGTATCTTTACAAAGAAAATAAAGACTTGGCCAATAAACACATGAAAAAATGCTTAACATCATTAGCCATCAGGAAAATGCAAATCAAAACCATAGATTTAATTTCACACCCACTCAGATGACAATAAACAAAAGGCAGATAATAAGTGTAGAAAATAGTCTAGCAGGTTCTCAAAAGTTCCTCTGTCCATGGGATTTCCCAGGCAAGAATACTGGAGTGGGTTACCATTTCCTTCTCCAGAGGATCTTCCTGAACCACAGATCGAACCCAGGTCTCCTGCATTGTAGGCAGACGCTTTACTGTCTGAGCCACCAGGGAAGCCTTGATAATAAACAAAAAGCAGATAATAACAAATACTGGTGACAGTGTCAAGATATTACAAGCCTCATACACTGCTAGTAAGAATGTAAATGGTGCAGCCACTGTAGAAAATAGTCTATCAGGTTCTCAAAAGGCTAATCATAGAATTACCACATGATTCAGCATTTCCGCTCCTAGGTATACACCTAAAAGAATGACTACACAAAAACTTGAGCATCAATGTTCATAGCAGCACTATTCACAACAGCCATAAAGGTGACAGCAACCCAAATGTCCCTAAACTGATGGCGGGACAAACATGATGTGGCCTATCGTCTACTGATAAAATGGAATACTAAACAGCTATAAGCAAGGTCCGATGCTGTAAAGAGCAATATTGCCTAGGAACCTGGAATGTTAGGTCCATGAATCAAGGCAAATTGGAAGCGGTCAAACAGGAGATGGCAAGAATGAACGTCGACATTCTAGGAATCAGCGAACTAAGATGGACTGGAATGGGTGAATTTAACTCAGATGACCATTATATCCACTACTGTGGGCAGGAATCCATTAGAAGAAATGGAGTAGCCATCATAGTCAACAAAAGAGTCTGAAATGCAGTACTTGGATGCAATCTCAAAAACGACAGAATGATCTCTGTCCATTTCCAAGGCAAACCATTCAATATCATGGTAACCCAAGTCTATGTCCCAACCAGTAATGCTGAAGAAGCTGAAGTTGAACGGTTCTTGGAAGACCTACAAGACCTAGAACTAACACTCCCAAAAGATGTCCTTTTCATTATAGGGGACTGGAATTCAAAAGTAAGAAGTTAAGAAACACCAGGAATAACAGGCAAATTTGGTCTTGGAGCACAGAATGAAGCAGGACAAAGACTAATAGAATTTTGCCAAGAGAACACACTGGTCATAGCAAACACCCTCTTCCAACAACACAAGAGAAGACTCTACACATGGACATCACCAGATGGTCAACACTGAAATCAGATTGATTATATTCTTTGCAGCCAAAGATGGAGAAGCTCTATACAGTCAGCAAAAACAAGACCAGGAGCTGACTGTGGCTCAGATCATGAACTCCTTATCACCAAATTCTGACTTAAATTGAAGAAAGTGGGGAAAACCACTAGACCATTCAGGTATGACCTATATCAAATCCCTTATGATTATACAGTGGAAGTGAAAAATAGATTTAAGGGACTAGATCTGATAGATGGAGTGACTGATGAACTATGGAATGAGGTTCGTGACACTGTACAGGAGACAGGGATCAAGACCATCCCCATGGAAAAGAAATGCAAAAAAACAAAATGGCTGTCTGAGGTGGCCTTACAAATAGCTGTGAAATGAAGAGAAGTGAAAAACAAAGGAGGAAAGGAAAGATATACCCATTTGAATGCATAGTTCCAAAGAATAGCAAGAAGAGATAAGAAAGCCTTCCTCAGCGATCAGTGCAAAGAAATAGAGGGAAACAATAAAATGGGAAAGACTAGAGATCTCTTCAAGAAAATTAAAGATACCAAGGGAACATTTCATGCAAAGATGGGCTCAATAAAGGACAGAAATGGTATGGACCTAACAGAAGCAGAAGATATTAAGAAGTGGCAAGAATACACAGAAGAACTGTACAAAAAAGATCTTCACAATCCAGATAATCATGATGGTGTGATTACTCAACCTACAGCCAAACATCCTGGAATGTGAAGTCAAGTGGACCTTAGGAAGCATCACTATGAACAAAGCTAGTGGAGGTGATGGAATTCCAGTTGAGCTGTTTCAAATCCTAAACAATGATGCTATGAAACTGCTGCACTCAATATGCCAGCACATTTGGAAAACTCAGCAGTGGCCACAGGACTGGAAAAGGTCAGTTTTCATCCCAATCCCAAAGAAAGGCAATTCTAAAGAATGCTCAAACTACCACACAATTGCACTCATCTCACATGCTAATAAAGTCATGCTCAAAATGCTCCAAGCCAGGCTTCAATGATACGTGAACCATGAATTTCCAGATGTTAAAGCTGGTTTCAAAAAAGTCAGAGGAACAAGAGATCGAATTGCCAACATCTGCTGAACCATTAAAAAAGCAAGAGAATTCCATAAAAACATCCATTTCTGCTTTATTGATTATGCCAAAGTCTTAGACTGTGTGGATCACAATAAACTGTGGAATATTCTGAAAGAGATGGGAATACCAGACCACCTGACCTGCCTCTTGAGAAACCTGTATGCAGGTCAGGAAGCAACAGTAAGAACTGGACATGGAACAACAGACTGGTTCCAAATCAGGGAAGGAGTACATCAAGGCTGTATATTATCACCCTGCTTATTTAACTTATATGCAGAGTACATCATGAGAAATGTCAGGCTGGATGAAACACAAGCTGGAATCAAGATTGCCAAGAGAAATATCAATAAGCTCAGATATGCAGATGACACCACCCTTATGGCAGAAAGTGAAGAACTAAAGAGCCTCTTGATGAAAGTGAAAGAGGAGAGTGAAAAGGTTGGCTTAAAGCACAGCATTCCGAAAACTAAGATCGTGGCATCTGGTCCCATCACTTCATGGGAAATAGATGGGGAAACAGTGGAAACAGTGTCAGACTTTATTTTTGGGGGGGCTCCAAAATCACTGCAGATGGTGACTGCAGCCATGAAATCAAAAGACACTTACTCCTTGGAAGAAAAGTTACGACCAACCTAGAGAGCATATTCAAAAGCAGAGACATTACTTTGCCAACAAAGGTCCTTCTAGTCAAGGCTATGGTTTTTCCAGTAGTCATGTATGGATGTGAGAGTTGGACTATAAACAAAGCTGAGTGCTGAAGAATTGATGCTTTTGAATTGTGGTATTGGAGAAGACTCTTGAGAGTCCCTTGGACTGCATGGAGATCCAACCAGACCATCCTAAAGGAGATCAGTCCTGGGTGTTCATTGGAAGGACTGATGTTGAAGCTGAAACTCCAATACTTTGGCCACCTGATGCGAAGAGTTAACTCATTTGAAAAGACTCTGATGCTGGGAAAGATTGAGGGCAGGAGGAGAAGGGGACGACAGAGGATGAGATGGTTGGATGGCATCACTGACTCGATGGACGTGAGTTTGAGTGAACTCCGGGAGTTGGTGATGGACAGGGAGGCCTGGTGTGTTGTGGTCCATGGGGTCACAAAGAGTTGGACATGACTGAGTGACTGAACTGATACAGCCATAGAATGGAATGAAGTACTGATTCATGCTACAACATGAATGGACCTTGCAAACATGAAGTTAAGTAAAGGAGGCCAAACACAAAAGTTTGCACATTACCTGATTTCATTCACATGAAAAAGGAAAACCCATAGAGACAAAATGTAGGTTAGTGCTAATGGTTGAGTGGAGGGCTAAATGGCAAGTGACTGCCGAATGGACACAGGGTTTCTTTTTAGGATGATGGAGATATTCTACAATTGATTGTAGTGACTGTTGTACAAATCTGTGAATATATTATGTGAATTACATCTCAAAATAGCTATTTTTAAAAAGTGTGTCATCATCTAAATAACACCACTTTATATGTTTAAAATAGAGAAAAAAATTTAAGAGAGCAATAGACATTACAGGAGATGCTGATCTACATAAAATTGGTATTCATATTGATGTAATTCATCATGCCATGACTCCTATTTTCCGATCACTTTACCTTCTTAAAATGGGCTGTGGCTTGAAGACTCTGCTTAGGATTGCTTTTCAGTTGATTCAGACTAGTGGCCCCTTTAGTGACCCCCTTGGTAAGCTAGTGAACCTTCCAGGTTGTGCCCCCAGTGACTCCATATATCAACAGCAGTTTGGCCAAAGACACTTGTTTCTGGCTAAATGAGATATTGTCAAATGAGTATGAATTTGTTTAACTTATTAATAAGTAGACATCACTAATGCAACCTAAGTTTACTGATCCCACCGTGTTTCTAAGTAGATTTTTACATTCTTTAGACAAAAGGCTTCCAGGTCAAATATGCTTGGGAAACACTACAATAACTTATATTCCTCTTCTGAGACATGCACAATGCCCATTAGAATATTAAGGGTTGGGACTTCTTTGGTGGTCAAGAGGTTAAGGCTCAGTACTTCCACTGCAGCGGGGCACAGGTTCCATTCCTGGTTGGGGAACTAAGACCCTGTATTCTGTGCAGCACAGTTAAAAAAAGACTGAAAATTCAACTTAGAAGACAACTTTCAAACCCAGCATTCCCCATATTTATTTGGTCACTCTGCACCAAACACACACACACCCACCCACACATGCACCTGTTTCTTTTGTTTCCTGCATAACACCTATTATCCTTCAAAACAGAATCCATGGACCACTCTTTGGGAAACACTAACTTAGCCCATCAACAATTGGTGAAAGGAAGAGAAAACTATGACCTTGAAGCTTTCAGCATCTGAGTACATTATTTTGTTTTAAAGCATCACATTGTTGCATCACAAAAGCCAACACAGTATTGTAAAGCAATTATCCTCTAATTAAAAAGTCAATGTCAAAAGGGCATTTCTTTAATAAATGGGTCACTACAGTTTTGTTATCCAAGAAAAAAAAATGAGCATGGATGCATAACGCTAAAATACAAACAACAGTGTTTTCTAACATTTTCCACACCTTGGTCCACACAGAAAAGGACTGGAATAGAATGACTTATAGTCAAGAGACCTCAGGGCTCCTGGGTCCTGCCACCCCAAGTGTTACAAGGATCATTAGACCTGCATTTCTGTAATCTATGCCACTAAAAAAAATGTGGGGAAGTTCTGTTTTAAAAAATCCATTGCAAAACCACTCTAATCTGGATATTGGAGAATTTGTGCAGAGACTAGTGTAATGGTTTTCACGTCACTGTGAGATTGACTATAGTTTCATTGAAGTGGTAGGAAGCACGTAAAGGATCAGTTCAGTTCAGTTCAGTCACTCAGTCGTGCCTAACTCTTCATGACCCCATGGACCACAGCATGCCAGGCCTCCCTGTCCATAACCAACTCCCAGTGAAAGTCATCTCCATGAAGTCAGTGATGCCATCCAACCATCTCATCCTCTGTCGTCCCCTTCTCCTCCTGCCCTCAATCTTTCCCAGCATCAGAGTCTTTTCAAATGAGTCAGCTCTTCACATCAGGTGGCCAAAGTATTGGAGTTTCAGCTTCAACATCAGTCCTTCCAATGAACACCCAGGACTGATCTCCTTTAGGATAGACTGGTTGGATCTTCTTGCAGTCCAAGGGACTCTCAAGAGTCTTCTCCAACACCACAGTTCAAAAGCATCAATTCTTCAGTGCTCAGCTTTGTTTATAGTCCAACTCTCACATCCATACATGACTACTGGAAAAACCATAGCCTTGACTAGAAGGACCTTTGTTGGCAAAGTAATGTCTCTGCTTTTTAATATGATGTCTAGTTTGGTCATAACTTTCCTTCAAAGGAGTAAGCATCTTTTAATTTCACAGCTGCAGTCACCATCTGTAGTGATTTTGGAGCCCCCCAAAATAAAGTCTGACACTGTTTCCACTGTTTCCCCATCTATTTCCCATGAAGTGATGGGACCAGATGCCATGATCTTAGTTTTCAGAATGCTGCACTTTAAGCCAACCTTTTCACTCTCCTCTTTCACTTTCATCAAGAGGCTCTTTAATTCTTCACTTTCTGCCATAAGGGTGGTGTCATCTGCATATCTGAGCTTATTGATATTTCTCTTGGCAATCTTGATTCCAGCTTGTGCTTTATCCAGCCCAGCATAGGTTTGATTAAATACCAAATTGTCAAATCCAGGAACACAACTAGGTTTTATGAGAAGTAAGATTCAGCATGGTCGCACCTACATAGCTAGGTGTTTTTTCCCATCTTTAGTGAGATATAGTTAACGTATATCATTGTGAAAGTTTAAGGTGTATAAGGGGCTTCTCTGGTAGCTCAGTTGGTAAACAATCTGCCTGTAATGCAGGAGACCAGGGTTCGATCCTTGGGTTGGGAAGATCCTCTGGAGAAGGAAATGGCAACCCACTCCAATATTCTGCCTGGAAAACCCTGTGGACAGAGGAGCCTGGGGGGCTACAGTCCATGGGGTCTCAAGGGTCAGACATGGCTTAAGGACTAAACCACCACTACCAAGGTGTATGATGTGATGATCTGACATATTATATTGCAAAATACCACAATAAGGTTAGTTAACATATCCATCACCTCAAATAATTACCTTTTCTCTCTTTTTTGGTCTGTGTGGTGATAACTTTTAAGATCTACTCTCTTAGCAACTTTCAAGTATCCAGTATAGCATTGTTAAGTATAGTCACCATGCTGTACATTACATCCCCAGAACTCATTCAGCTTAAAACTGGAAGTCTGTACTCTTTGATCACCTTCACCCATTTCCCCTGCACCTGCCTCCTCTGGTAGCTGCTTATCTATTCTCTGTTTCTATGATTTTTTTTTTTTTTTTAGATTCCACATATAAGTGAGACCATACAGTATTTGACTTTCTCTGTCTTATTTCATTAGCATAATGACCTCAAGGTTCACCCATACTGTCACAAGTGACAGGATTTTTTTTTCTTTTTTATGTGACTGAATAAGATTCCATCAGATATAAAGCTGACCCTTGAACAACATGGGTTTGAACTGCATAGGGCCACTTATATGTGGATTATTTTCCCCACTAAACATGTACTACATGATGCACAGTTGGTTGAATTTGACTGTAGTTATACCTGGATATGATTGCATGGACTGGTGATGGGAGCCCCAAACCCTCTGCTGTTCAGAGTCAACTGTACACACATCACATCTTCTTCATCCATCCATCTGTTGATGGGCACTTAGGTGGCTTCTATGTCTTGGCTATTGTGAATACTGCTGCAATGAACACTGGGGTCCATGTATCTTTTTGAATTATGGTTTTATCTAGGTATATTCTCAGGAGTGGGATTGCAGGATCTAAAAGGTAGTTAATTTTTTTGTTTTTATAAAGGCAGTGTTTTATTTATTTATTTTTATTTCTGTCTGTGCTGGGTCTTCTTTGCTGTGCACAGGCCTTCTCTAGCTGGAATGCTCAGGCTTCTAACCATGGTGGTTTCTGTTGTTTTCGAGCCCAGGGTCTAGGGTGTAAGAGCTTCAGTAGTTGCAGTACATGGGCTCAGTAGCAGGGGCTTAGTTGCTCCGAGGCATGTGGGATCTTCCTGAATCAGGAATCGAACTAGTGTCCTCAGCACTGCAAGGCAGATTCTTAACCACTGGACCACCAGGGAAGCCCTTTATTTTTTTTTTTATTTTAAGGAACCTCCATACTGTTCTCCATCATGGCTGCACTTCCTAGGTGGTTCAGTGGTTAAGAATCCACCAATGCAGGAGATGTGGGAGAAACAGGTTTGATCCCTGGGTTGGGAAGATCCCCGGGAGCAGAAAATGGCAACCCATGCAGTATTCTTGCCTGGAAAATTCCATGGACAGAGGAGCCTGGTGAGCTACAGTCCATGGGATTGCAAAGAGTGGGACACGACTGAGTGACTGAGCATGCATGCGCACGCACACACACACACACACACGCACACACACACACACAAGTAAGTAAGCATCTAGAAATCTGAGCAAGCAGGATCCCATGCAAATGGCACAATGAGAACTGTTCATTGTGATAATCTTGCATGGTCTTCCTAAATCATGGAAGAAGGATTAGATTACGTGTGGCATTGTTTCTGGATCAGGGTATTGACACTCTTCTAACTCCTTGAAAAGCATTCTCTCCATATGTGGTAGTTTCATTAACCGAATTATTTTGATTAACCAGAGCACTTCAGATACAGAAGTTTTGTTTTTTTTTTTTTCAAACACAGACATTTTGTTTTTATTATTTATTTGCTGCTTTTATTCTTGTTTTGGGGAACTTGAGGTATATTGAAGATTTTTGTAGCAGTAAAAATTCTTTCAAGGATCAGATTTCAGAAGCCTTCAAAAATGTGCTTTCATTTGAAAGACAAATCCAATTCGACATGAAGTTTCATTATGAAGAAACTGTTACATGTGATGACACTGGTTATTGAAAATTGAAATGAAGTGAGAAGAAGCTAACACCGACGTGTATGAGATTCTGCTTTCTTTGAATGACACAAAGAACTCAATATATCTAATCATCTCCGTTATGCCCACTGGGGACTGTGCTCTGGAGATATTGCACAGGGCTGCTTCTTGATTGCTGAAAACCCAAGTATTAAGCCATATGTCACCTACGTCAGTAGTTAAAAGAGCTTTCTGTGACTGCTGGATCCTGGGAATTGTTTTACGCCCCCTCTCTTGGTTAAAGTAAATCTTAGTAATAATCTGGGCACAAAATTCATAAAAGAACGGTCCCAACCAGTCATTTTGGCTTTTACACTTAATGTCTGAATTATTTTAAACCGAGTATTGAGCACTGGGCCCATCATCTCTGATCAAGTTTTTTTGTACTCTGATCAGTGGCCCTAAGCAGAGAGACTTTGAACAGCTACACAAGTTGCTTCTTCTTTTTAGTATAGATTTTGCCTAAGAAGTTCAAGGGTTAAGATGCAGTGTATACTTTGAGCACCCACTCTGTTCTGTCTCCTGCTCTTGTTCATATTACTATCCTTTCCGTCTCCCCCCACCAACTCCCCAATATTCAGGAATCAAATAAGCTTCTGAGTACCTTTTCTTCAGTCTGCAGAAGCAATGTCACCCCAAGGTTACCAGAGCCTTCTGATGTGTGGCTTCTCCATCAGTTTCCCCCTTCCTCGCCTCCACCCTGGAGGTTCAATGTATCCTGTCTATACTGTTTTCAGTTTGCCCTTGCTGGAGTTTGGGAGCTGAGCTACATTTCCGAATTGGGGTCTCCTGTTCAGTTGGGCTGCACTGTGCTGTCAAGATAACTCTGGATTCTCTTTATAATTAAAAATGTCAACAAGCAGGAAATGATTGATGGATGAGCCATGCCTACTAAGGTAGTGTGAGAACTTCACTGCTAGTGTCACCATCCCCCTTCCATAATTCTGCCCTGTCATCCATCCCAGATCTTCAACGAGTCCTAGATCTCTGTGCCGAATTGCTTTTACGATCAGCAGATGAAGTAGAAACTACAGGGAGTCCTGCCACGACGAGTCAAATACTTAATGTGTATGTTAAAAGCTAGAATTTGATTACTGACCTGTTAGTCAATAAGTTCCCAAAACAATTCAAAGTAAATTTCCTTAATCTGTCTGGTCCTTTCACCCTGCTTGAAGGATTGCTAATGAATGTGCTGCCTGAATGAACAGAA
This sequence comes from Capra hircus, assembly GCF_001704415.2. Classification (NCBI taxonomy): domain Eukaryota; kingdom Metazoa; phylum Chordata; class Mammalia; order Artiodactyla; family Bovidae; genus Capra; species Capra hircus. The sequence goes on along the minus strand of NW_017189774.1, from coordinate 29,389 downwards.
AGATGAAAGATTGGAAACACACACAGCAGCGGCCTGCGTAACATGCCACAGGCACCAGAAAACAGTTCATCCCATGCAAAGTTTCCTCTGGAGTAGATTCCTCATCCAGCGATGATTTTCCAATAAAATCAGCCTCAATTTTTGCAAGCATAAGAGCAATCCCCGAGGGAGGAGATCAGGCAATTCAATCCTAGGAAATGCTGTATGAGGCAAAATGAACCTTGAAGCAGTGTTATTTCCTGAAAACACGGTCTTGTTTTTTAGTTTCTTTCAGACACATCGATATTCAGTGAGGAATTTGTTTTTTAAACTCCATCCACTGAGATGTGACCAAAGAATTTAATTACTTCCATATTCATGAAAATAATATGAGATGAAAGTAGGCTTGTTTTGTTTCACTGCTCCACAAAGTTATTGTCTAAACCCTTGTGGCTTAAAGCCCAGCTCCCTCAGAGATGCTCACTTTGGAACTATCAGCCAATGGGAACAGTGACCAAAGGCTTCTTCATGCTGTGATGGTGAAGGGTGTCGGGGAGGAGGAATGGAGATCAGAAGTTTCTCAGATTTCCCAGCACTAAGGACAAGGACAAGCATGTGGGTGTCCCAACCTGCTAGTTTCTGAGCATCAAGATGGCCTTTCAAAAAATCAGAACTATCATGTGTTATCAGCTGTTAACTGAATGACCTCTCTGTTTTAATTTAGTCACGTTTGACTCTTTGCAGTCCCATGAACTGTACCTGCCAGGCTCTTCTGCCCATGGAATTCCCCAGGCAAGAATACTGGAGTGGGTTGCCATTCCCTTCTCCAAGGGATCTTCCTGACCCAGGGATCAAACACACATCTCCTGTATTGCAGGCAGATTCTTTACCATTTGAGCCACCACAGAAGTTCCTGCATTTCCCCTACCACGCCTTCCCTTCAAAATCTAAAGCAGGACTATATCCTGAGTAGGAAGGTGGGTAGAGACCAGAAACTTCACCTGAGATGGAAAATTCTAGTTCTGTAAACACAGGACAAGTAACGTTAAAATGCCTCAGAGTTAAGCCTATATGGAATATTGATGCTTTTAAAAGAAAGCTGGTTTCCTTTCTAGGAAAAGTTAGTAACTCACATGAGGACTAACAAGGATTCAGTAATTGTCCAAATGGCAGTATAAAATCAGGCTTCCTGTGAGACTAAACTCATACTCACGAACCACGAGAGTAAAAGTTCAAAATCATATCCTTAGACACCTGCACTCATTGATTCAACAAATACTGAGTTCCTACTGTTTGCCAGCTCACAAAGAGTTGGACATGACTGAGTGAGTAACACTTTCACTGGATGCAGGGACTGCTGAGGTACTAAGTTTCTTTTTGTTTAGTTGCTCAATCCTGCTTGACTCTTTGTGATCCCACGGACTCTAGCCTGTCAGGCTCCTCTACTGGAGTGGGTTGCCATTTCCTGCTCCAGGGGATCTTCCTGACCCAGGGATTGAACCTGAATCTCCTGCATTGCAGGTTGATTCTTTACCACTGAGCCGCCTGGGACGCCCTCATTGTCTTGATTAACCACATTTTCAACACCCATGACTCTAAATCATTGTCCTGGATTAGTTTTCAAAACTTCAACCCCAATTCAAAGGTCTGCCACCCATCACTAAGGACCAGCAGAAGAGCCTCATGTTCATGGTGGAACTCCCCAAGAGGATCTTCCCACTGTCTCTGTGCCACCATGATGTCACTGCAGATGGGCCCAGCAGTGCTTAGCTCTGTGATTGCAGGATAGACCTCATTTGGGTGGATTTAAAAACATGTATCATTTTCTAGTTGCATCACATATGAACACAGATGTTTCTGTACTAGGAAGTAGTAGATTCTTCCTGTATCTTTTAAATGTCCTCCTCTACAATCTTGTTTCAATCACATCAAATTCATCTTCAGAAGTAGGTGGGGCTTAAATTATATATGAATGAATGTATGTGTTTAGAGAGAGTATATACAAATCTACAGAGATCTTCAAAGCAAGTGCCAGCTGGTCTAATTTGCTTAGTAAACCCACTCATCTTGTTTTGAGGGCAGTTTACCTTTCACTTAGCCAGTATGGGTAGTAATACACATCTCCAGCTGGTGGCAGAGAGATGAATAGGGTGTGCTTCTCCAGGGAGATGCTGTTATTAGCAGATTCCTGGACACTCTCATTGTAGGATTTGATAACGCAGAGACCAGTGGGTGTGGAGGAGCTCCCTGATTGCTCAGGGCTTCCCTGTCAGTAACTCACCAGACGGCCATGGAGGTAGACAGCCATTCACTCCCTGAAGCTGCTAACAAAATAAGCAGAATGCCAAGAGTTTTCTGAAATACTTTCCCTGACTACTTGAACCCCACATATGGGAATGTGGGACTAAGAGAAGGAGGAAAGCAGTCAAAATATTAGGGGGTGGTGAGGACAGAGGAATGGACACTGAAAAAAAGATCTGCAGCATCACCAGCAATGATTCTGTCTCGGATTTACTTACCATGGAGCATGAGGGTAGATGGATGTACAGAGTGTATAAATGTATGTGCATGTAAAAATTAGATCATAATGACATGCTATCTACTGCCATGCTGTAAATTCTACAAATGGAAACATTTTCCTGTGGAAGAGTGATTTTACCTTTTTTTTTTTTTTTAAATATTGACTCTCTACATAACTGCTGTTGGTTTAGGCAAGAGCTTTAATAAAGTAGAAACTATGTGTTTCTTATTTCATTCCATAGCCAAAGTAAGTCATTCCTCTGTTCTCAGTCTCCCCAATCTGGTAGTCAACTAAATAATTTATGACCCCTGGATCCTGACTTTGAATGTGTGCTGTGGTAGATGGATGATAGATTTAGTGTCCGGAGCCCTGTGTATGTTACCAAGGGGGCATGTGTCATTTCTCTAGAAACAAAAATAGCCCTACTGTGCAAAGAGTCAGACACGACTGAGTGATTTTCACTTCACCACTTCACCACTGTGCTTATACTTGTAGATTGATAAAAATACATTCAGAAAGAATTTTCATATTTGTAGAAAAAATTCAGAAAATGAAGCTAGAATAATACGGTTATGTGACGTGCCTATCAAAAACACTAAGTTTGATTATAGTCTATATGTTTGAATAATGTGAAAGGCACCGTGTGAAATTTTTTTAAATGTAAAAAACAATCCAGGGTTGGTAAAGACACAAGGGAACAGCTGGAGGCTCAGAGATGCCCTGCAGGAGCTCAGATTTACATAGAAGGATTAGCCTGATGTAATCAGAAAGATTTGATGTCTATTTCTCTGCAAACATTTTTAAAAGGGTGCCTTATAATCCATTCCTAACTAATTCCCACCTTTAACTTTCTAGAACTAAAGAATCCTTTTAGCATTTTCTTAACTGTGTCTACTCTGCTAATATCCTCTTCATGCCCAAAGTGTGGCCCCAGTCTTTGGCAGTGTAATATTTCTGGTAAACTTGGTGTTTCCTGTTCCTATGATATACACCTCCTCTCCTTAACTGCCTTGACCTCCCAGACGCTGCTCAAAACACGCATGTGCTTTTCTGCTGTGATGCGTTTTGCAAGTGTTGTTCTCTTCTGAATGGTTTCACCCCCACTGTTCACTGGGATTCCCGCATCCCAATCTCCGAGGATGCTGCACGTGCTTCAGTTGCAGAGCCTGTGTATTCTATATGGTGACGATTGTCCATTTCCTCCCAGAGTGCGCCGACTTTCCTGGCAGAAACTTTCCTTAACTCCTTTCACTATCAATAGAGCCTGACACAGAGTAGTTGCACAATTCATGTTTGTAAAAGAACACATGACATGATTTGTTGGAATCTTGAGCAGACCAGCCATGAGCTTCTGAGTTTTCAACAGTTTTCTGAAAGATCGCTGAATGGTAATGTTAAAATTCTAGGTGTAACTCTTACATCTCAAAAACTGAGTTGGGGCTTCCCTTCTGGCTGAGTGCTAAAGAATCTGCCTGCCAATGCAGTACACATGGGTTTGATCTCTGATCCGGGAAGGTCATACATGCAGCAGAGCAACTAAGCCCATGCACTACAACTATTGAGCCTGTGCTCTAGAGCCCGGGAGCTGCAACTACTGAGCCCTCATGCTGCAACTACTAAAATTCACGTGCCCTAGAGCTCGTGCTCCGAAACACAAGAAGCCACCACAATGAGTAACCCCTGCTCACTGCAAACTAGAGAAAAGCCCAAGCAGCAATGAAGACCCAGCACAGTCAAAATAAATTAAAAACAAAGACTGAGTTGATTTCTGTGCATAAATTAAACAAACTCATCCATTCTTGTCTAAGCAGCAAATGCTAATAAGCTCAGAGTTGGAAAATAACATGCTACTTTATGAATTATTGGATGGCGACATGTTTTGGGAATGTTGTCCCTTAAAATGTGGCTGAATTACCTTTAAAAATGGTTTGATTGCACCTTGGCTGGCTAGTTTGAGGCCACTGTGCTGCACCAATAAATGGGTGCTTTTATTTCTATGCTTTCTATTTCTGTTATTGTCATGGTTCTTAGTATCAATTCACCACTTAAAGAAAAAAAGGTTCTCACCAAACTCTTAGAAAGATGAGTGCTGATAATGAGACAAAGCAGCAAACCTTTTTGCAGAAACTCTTTCTTATGACAGTTAAAGTGCCTGCAACTGTGCTGAGTCATTCATTTTTGAAGCATTTCTTGCCATATTCTCAGAAACCAAACTGTTACCAAAGTTAGATAGTAAGACTTTTAAAGTCAGCAACAGATTTATAGGCACTGAAAGTGACCATGTGGGTGCCAGCAGGTGGTGAGATCAAGGTGGTGGGTTCAATATGGAGGTTCTGGGCATTCAGCTCTCTGGGTCTCAGCTGTCTCCTCTGAGATTGCCTAGGTGATGCAATTCCAACCACCAAGGAAAAGGTGAGTGTCCAGAAATCTGCTCAAGTTTCATTAGCTGTCAAGATGACTGCTAGAACCTTCTCCCTCCAATTATAGCTATCTGGATGACATAGAGAGCACCATTTATTTTATAGAGCTGTTTAGAAAAAGGTTTCCTTGATAGCTCAGTTGGTAAAGAATTCGCCTGCAATGCAGGAGACCCCAGTTTGATTCCTGGGTCAGGAAGATCAGCTTGAGAAGGGATAGGTTACCCATTCCAGTATTTTTGGGCTTCCCTTGTAGCTCAGTTGGTAAAGAATCTGCCTGCAGTGCGGGAGACCTGGGTTTGATCCCTGGGTTGGGAAGATCCCGTGGAGAAGGGAAAGGCTACCCACTTCAGTATTCTAGCCTGGAGAATTCCATGGACTACAGTTCATTGGGTCACAAAGAGTCAGACACAACTGATCGACTTTCACTTTCACTTCCCTTTAACTACCTTTAAAATGGCAAGAGCTTTTAAAATGGTCAACTATACTTGCGCGATTCATGGGGTCACAAAAAGTTGGACATGACTGAGCAACTGAACTGAACTGGCCTGACACTTTAGTTGACATCATAGAGAGCACAGATGACTGCTGGCTTCAGGGATTTCATTCAGAGGGACCCAACCTTCAATGTCCCTGACCATCATTGAGAACTGCTCCTCAGGACACCTACAAGTGATAAAAATCATTGAGAGTATGACACTTGTAAAAGACACAGGAGGTAGTCTATCATCTCAGACCTGGGGGATTTCTTTCTCTCCTGTGATTGACTTTTTCAATAATCTGCTCATCTTGAATACTCCTGTTAGAGACTGGATACCAATTTTTAAGTCCTAGGTTTCTCAAACTATCTACAGAGGCCAGGCCTCCACGTGGTCCTTTTATTTCACATGGACAAGAGCATCTGATTCTGTGTCCCATGAAACATGGTGCTGGATAAAAGTGCCTTCTGCTCCAACACATTTGGGAAAACTTGGGTAAGGCAAAGATAAGCTGGCCAACTCAGGACCTCTCTGAGCCTGCAGTATTCACAAGGCACTCCAGCAAGGGGATGGTGCAATGTCTGCCAAAGCCCCGTGGTGCTGGAGCCTTTTGTTCCTAAGGAAAACAATCCCACCTGACTCAGCAGAACACAGTACAGAATCCAAGGCTTTACCATCCAGAGAGGGGGATGCTCTGCATGGCTGTGATGTGTGTGTGTCCAAGACGACCAAAGAGATATAGACTCCAATCACAAAACCACCTTTGTTCATAGGGCTCATCTAAGAGGCTCAACCCAACATCCTTGAGGCTATATTAATCTAACATATTCCTTTAAAACTTAAACAATGCGGTTTGTCCCTCATTTCATGAATGCATAAGGCAGAAATTAACAGAAAAAGTATTATGTGTATATGTGCATGTGTGTGTATAAACACATGTATTGTATTATAATGTTTATAACGCATGTGCTTGTATGCATCTCTATGAAACTAACATCAAGTATTTCCTCAAATAAACACCACTGTAAAACACAATTTCAAGCTTTGGCTAATGTTCAAGAGGTGGAAGAACCATATAAATAATGTCGCTGAGGTCTGTAGCAAGGAAGGGACATATCCAATCTCATACTACGAGCTAGTGTTAGGTTCAGGACTAGACCCCAGGTCCAAGAGTGGCTCGTTTATGCTTAATAACTAACTAGTGGACTAATGATGAGTCTCAGTAAAAAGGTAGAGGTCTTCAATGCTATCCAATTCTACCAAGCTCATTCTTTTATCTGGATAAGCTCTGAGGGCCCTAAGCCATCATTTCTTTGGAGCCTCAGTTCCCAGCCAGTCCCTTTACTGTCTGCCACCTCGGCACCAGTTTCTCAAGCCAGCACTCTCTGAAGTCCTGGTGCTAATGTCTCTTCCTCTGCTCCCCTCCCCCAGCTTCTCCAATAGTGATAACTGGAAGCACTTCTGTCTTGAGGGCTTCCCATGTACTTTATCTGTCCCCCACTTAGCAAACCTCTCTCTATCTTGTATTTAGTTCTTTACAAACCGATTTTATCTCTCCTCGTGGACTCTAAACTCCTCGAGGGTAAGACCTGTGTCAGATTTATTTTTAATTCCCTCAGCGTCTATCACAGTTCCCGGAATGCTGGAGATCCTCAATAAATATTCATTGGATGAATAAATGAATAATGTACACACATCATGGTCAGGAAAATCTTCGTGGCCATTTGTCATTTTCAATAATGAAATCACTGTATCTGTAAGATGGATAGGTTCCTAAATAAAGCTGTAGTTTCCTAAGCCGAGTGGATTCAGATCCTGATTTGTGAAAGACAACCATCACGTTGTTTAACTTTGTTAATGTGTAAATGCAAGGAAGAATTTTACGCTTGATAACTGCTTCTCCTTCCACCCCCTTCTCTCTCTCTTTTGGTAACAGATGTCAACCTCGGTTAGATTCAACTCAACTTATTAGTGCATGGCTTTTAGCCAAAAGCAATTCACATTTGCAGAAGTGTACTATCACATATGTCTTAATAACAGAAATGTGTTTTTTAAAAAAATGTATGTGATAAGTCACATATGGTAAAAGAAATCTGTACATCTCTCAGGCCTTATTTCCACAACGAAGCTTGAAGATAATTGCTGCAGAATATTCACATACAAGTGAAAGTCTCTCTGACACATTAAAGAGGCACAGTTTGAACATACTAATCAAGCTTTGATACCGGCATGGTTCCAACTGACTGATAAGTACACCAGTATCTCTTGTCCTGATCACTGATCTTAAAAATGCACAATTTTGATTCTTATCCTCAGAGGTAATACCGAATGCTTCAAGGTAAAGTCATTAGTGTATCCAGGTACATTATGTACTTATATTCACTAAGCATATACTTAATTTCTCCTTTGTATGGAGTGTAATTAACATGTACCCTCTCCCTATGGTGATGAAAGAAGCTTACAACCATGAAGTTATTAAAAAGAAATTAAACAAGTGGTTGAGAAATAGGGAGGGAGGAGATGAACCTTTAGAGAAGAAAATATGCAAACTAAATAATATTGTGAATCATTTACCCTCACTTGAACTGAAAGCTTACTCAGCCTTAGTTAAATCTTGGGAAGTAATAGAATTATAGAAAATACCTTTTACAAGATATCCATCTACACCCAACTTGGAAGACTATCAATATACTGTAGCTATGTGTTTACTAGTTTCTGAGGCATCACTGTCCCATGAATGGATCTCATATCCATGATGATCTTCAAAGATCTTGAATTTGGAGTGGTTTCTATACTCTGAATGAGGATTAGGTGATATATCAGCCCCAGAAAGTCCCGAACACAAGATGAGAGCTCAGTAAATACAGTACCTACTCAATGTTTTTGGAGAAGGAAATAGCAACCCACTCCACTGTTCCTGCCTGGAAAATCCCATGGACAGAGGAGCCTGGTAGGGTGCAGTTCATGGGTCAGACATGACTGAGCCATTGAGCACTCGGTGTTTTAGAGGGCAAAAAGAGAAAGGGTTCATAGTTTAACACTCACTAGCAAAGAAAAGCTGACATGTGCACTTTTGCCTACCTGACTAACCAGAGCAGGGGTCAGCAAACTGCAAAGAGCCAGATAAGAATATTTTTGGTTTGGTGGTTTGCACAGTCTCAATTCTGCCACTGTAACACAAATGGAGCTACAGACGATTTGGGAACAAATGAGTGTAGCTGTGTGCCATAAAACTTCCTTTATGGACACTGAAATTTGAATTTAACATAATTTTTACATGTCATGAAATAGTCTTCTCTTGAATTTTTTCCCCACCACTTGCCAAACTCTGCACCAATCACTCAAAATGGTCATCTGTACCTATCTGTGTTCATCCTGAGTTGTAAACGCCACTAGACCTCCACTTTTCCAATAAGGCTGAACATTCTTTCCAATGTCTGCCCCCAGAAATGATTGTATGTTAATTCTCGTATACAAGATCAAGCCAATAACTGGTCAAAGGCAATGCAGTTAGTATCATCCAGAGCAATGTGGTAATATTTTACATGTGGCATGAGTCAGAAGACTCTTGAGAGTCCCTTGGACAGCAAGGAGATCAAATAAGTCAATCCTAAAGAAAATCAACCCTGAATATTCATTGGAAGGACTGATGGTGAAGCTGAAGCTCCAATACTTTGGCAACTTGATGTGAAGAGCTGACTCACTGGAAAAGACTCTGATGCTGGGAAAGATTGAGGGCAGGAGAAGAAGGGGATGATGGAGGATGAGATGGCTGGATGGCATCATCTACACAATGGACACGAGCTTGAGCAAATTCAGGGAGATGTTGAAGGACAGGGAAGTCTGGCATGCTGCAGTCCATGGGGTCACAGAGTCAGACATGATTTAGCAACTAAACAACATGAGTCAGAAGAGATGGACACCTTGCTCAGTTACAACACAAGAGCCCTTCAGTCCTGATGCTACACTAGGGTCTTATTAACCCTCCAGGCTGGGTTCCTGGAAGGATTGCTTTCTAGGACGCACTCAATTTGTTTACTTGTCTATTAATTCAAAAAACGCATATCAAACCCTAATCCTACTTAGGGTCGCAGTGCATTATGTCTGACTAAGACATATTAGAAACGGAAAGAGGACTGCCATACACAAAACTTTTTAAAGCCTTGTTTCTGCTCTGCCATCAGGCAGTGTAATTGAACCATTCTCTGAGCTGAGATTCTTGTCCCTGAGCTGAGGTCTTGAAGAAGCCTCTCTCTTTAGAGTCCTCAGATGGTTGTGGCTAGGCAACTGAATTAGGTAGCAGGTATTAGGTACCAAACACAACAAGACACTCAAACTCACACTGAGAGTGGTATCTTAATTAGAAGACAATTCTAAACACCTACCAGTTGGTTGTGATTTAGGCTTATTACTAGACAGATTTTCAAATATATTTGAAAATAAAATATTGTTTTAGGTTCCATTAGTAATCCTTTGGCTCTTCTACTTTTCCTGATTTCTCTTTACAACATTCCTTAAAGTGCTAGACATTAGATAGAGTCTGTACTGTGATTTAACCAGAACTCATAAAAAATGTAATTATCTGCAGGGCAGAATTCTCACAAGGAATAGACAGAAAACTGGTCCTACTTCCAGGCCATTAGAGTATGATTAAACGCAGCCCTGTATGTTGCCAATGGGCTGTCTTGTGCATGCAAAGATGGAGCTTGGGATTCACTTCCTATTGGGCAGGCTTGAACTTGGAGATGTTTGTCCCACTGAGGGCCAGATTTACACTCCTCCAGTCCCTGCCCCATCCCTTGTGACCTAGGGTATGCATCTGCCTGTGGGTGGACTGGAGGAAGGGATACAGTCAGACTGTGGGAAAGAAGATCATTAATGGCCCACTGAGGGACTCAAGTTCTGGCCTTGGCCTCATTAGCACCATCTTCTAATCCACAGAGCTTGCCTACCACAGGCTCGCAGTAGAGAAGCCTTCCAGGCATAGACAGAAAAGAAATCAGGCTGCAGAGACGATTTCACCCCCTACCAAACAACCAGACAATAATTGGGCTACTAAAAATGCTCCCATAGACAACTACAGCAAAATACATCTCCAGACCACGGATAGCCCTCCAGAGGCTACAAAAGGCTGATATGGAATATTCTGAGGCCTCAGAAAACAAAATTTAAACATAAAGTACAAAAGAAAATCTTTTGGAGAAATGAATCAGAACTTACATTTAATGGTGTGCTAAACACAACCCTGGTGACTTGGAAAAGTTAATTACTTTTACAAAACACAAGCAGCCCTCTTGTCATTGGCATTAGCTGATCCATTCTCCCAGAAACTATTAAAAATCCAATGCACTCCCAACTATATAACTATATATATCCAACCCTATCAATAGTAACATTAAATGTGAATGGATTTAACAATCTAGCCAAAAGGCAGAGACTGCCAGACTGGGAGAAAAAAACAAGATTTAACTATATGCCATCCACAGGAGACACACTTTATATTAAAAGCTACAAATTAAAAAAAAAATCAATGCATTTCCATTTCTGCATTTGGTATCTACTATAGTGGAAGTTGGCTGACATAAATTAACACATTGTAGTTCCTAGAGATGTAATGTTACTTGACCTGTAGTAACCCAGCAAATAGAGCAGGTCTTCCCTAGCCCACATGCTGGTGGACTGGTATGCATCATAACATGGTAATCAGATGTCATGAAGCCAAATGACAAGACAGACATCTTTAATTGGAAAGTCTCCCTTCTGGAGGAGACAGGATGTACTATATTTAAAAGACTGCTGTGCGGCTTGTTTATAATTTAAGAGTGTCTCATAAAATGCCTTGGAAATAGCTCTCTGTTAGCTAGAAAAACCTTCAGTTAAATATATTTTTATGAGCTTTTCATTAACAGAGTGCCGAGGCCTTGATGCCGAGGTGCCAAAGCTCCCCACGTGGCTGGAAATCACTTGGCACATTTTCAGTCACTTACGTCTCTGTCATAGGTCCAAGGTTTGCAATTAAAAATGTAATCTTTTTAGCATGTGCAAAACCCAAAGGCTTGAAGTACTATGCATTGAATATGATTATAATAGTATTTGGCAGCTATTCATGGATGGCACATATTAATTTATGTAAACCAGGCATAACTTGGAGCACTTCCTCATCAGGACCACAGGAAAAATTGAAAAGCTGGTCCCTGCTCATTGAAGGTTTTTTTTTTTTTTTTCCTTGCTTGTTTTGGTTTTTGTTTTTAAATCGTCACGAATAGAGATGAACTCAAAATCAAGGTCTCTTTTATGACCTTTTTTCACATGCTTGGAGTCCATTCAAATTAACCTTTCCAACTAATAAAAAAAAATAACTTACTTCACAGGATTATTCTTAGGTTTTGCCTTTTCAACAGCCTGTGAACAGAAGAAAAAAATGCAATTAGACGACATTAGCAGACATAATCTTTGCAACTAGTTACCAAAACAATAAGCAATATAAAATGCTCTTCAGAAACATGAGGAGTTAACTGAAGCAGGCTGCTGGAGATAAGCAGAGCGGAGGTGCAGAAAGCAATTTCCCTCTACTGGGGAGCATGGTTACCAGTCCAAGTACAGCTTTCAGACACAGGCAGCATGGCCACAGTTGCCTGGGAAGTTCAGCAGTGCCCATGCGAGTGGGCCCTTAGGCTCATGACTCTATCCTCCTCTTCTCATCTTTTCCTTCCATGTTTTTTAAACCTGAGCCCTCTGCTTCTGGAAAACAGAGATCATGAAGAACTCCCCCACTCTACTCCATCCTTTCATGTTCTGGAAAACAGCTAATTTCAAAAAGGACCACACTGCCATCCACATGCTGAGACTCAGTTCCATCCTTCCTCCTGATTCCCCTAAATTTCCTGGATGGTTTGCCTTTCTGTTTGGTCTGACCATCTGTTGATCACTGTAAAGGGACTGATGACTTACAGAGATCTTGTCTCTTGGGTAAAAGAGGACAGAGACTCTGGTTTACTGTTTCTTTTTTTCTGTTTGTGTGTTTTCAGCTCAAATAAATTGAGATGTATACCCACTAAGGAGAGACCAGGTATTTGAAATGGACCTGTGAACTTTGTTTATGCTTGACTTATGACTGAAATTTTAGAATGGAAAACTATAAGCTCTCTGTATCTGTCTGTATGTTTATATGTCTGTAATTCAGAAAGGTCTTTCCCTCTAATTATGTGAATATGCAATACTTTCCTACCTCTGGATAATACTAACCAATTAGATTTTAAATCCCTTACACTAAAGCAGCTCTATTGTGATTGACTTAGAGATAAGTATTCATATAATTGGCCATTCTCAGTACTTCAGAGGGACTTCCCAGGTGACTCAGTTGGTAAAGAATCTGCCTGCAATGAAGGAGACAGATGCCAGTTTGATCCCTGGGTCGGGAAGAGCCCCTGAAGGAGTAAATGGCAACCCACTCCAGTATTCTTGCCTGGAAAATCCCATGGACAGAGGAGTCTGGCAGGCCACAGTCCATGGAGTCACAAAGAGTCAGACATGACTGAGCGACCCAGCATGCAGGCACACACACCATATTTCAGAAATATCCTCCTCCTCCACAAGCACCTGCTTGGCTTATGACAGGATGGGGAGGGAAGCACAGAGGGAATGGTCATGGGTACATCTGGGGATTTTTAGATCTAGGATGGGAAACTCTATACCTTGTATTGCTCCAGCCACCTGGCTGCACCTGCCTGGTGATAGAAAGGCCAAAGTGCCCATTTTTAAAATCATTTTTATTAGCAGATATCACAAAAAGGCAAGAGCTAACAGACAGCTCAGATCAATTTCCTTCCATGGAACCTTTAAGGAAACACACACCAAATCATCGAAATGAGGAAATCTCTGGGCCTCTCGGCCTGTGTCCCTTAGACATGGAGCCTGGTCCCACTTTATTGCTGAACCCATTGATCTGTGTACAGTCCATTTATCATTCATGAAAAGAGCTAGTGATCTTCACAGTATATTAGAAGAAACAACTCAGATCATCTGTCAACAGCCCTCTTATTTCTGTTTCCCTCTCCACAGGGATTGCATCTCCTTCGATTCTTCTGGAATTAAAATGTTGCTAAGCAACACAGCTGGGGGCGCTGATGGCAGAATGGCTACAGTCTATCAAACTGTTTAAGCACCTGGAGGGTTTTAGTGATGATTTTTTTCATACTTTTGTAGCATAATTATGTAATCAGAACCAAACTTGTACTCCCCCAGATTCTTTTAGACTGTAGAAATAACATTCAGAATGGTGAGCACTGAAGCAGTGGTTCGCCAACCTCGGGGTTCTTCAGATCCTTTTAAAAGGTATACACTTGGAGACCTTTATATTTGTGAACCCTGGAGTGGGTGATGGCTAAGAGATGAAGAGAAATATTGTAAAGTAATTAGCCTCCAATTAAAATAAATAAATTTAAAATTTTTAAAAAGAATACTGCTACAAATTAGAAGGCAGAAGCAACCATGTGTAATAGAGACGATTTATAATCTAACATTGGATTAACAATCTGAGTGACCAGTGCATAAGCATATCGAAACTTTCAATCCCTAACAACAACCCAATGCACTTGGAAGCAATTTGTTTGAAATCAATGAAATATTTCCTCAGTTTAGACATTACTGTTGGAAACCCAAGTCCTTTTCTTCTATTAAGTCTCAGATTCTATTGCTAGATAAATATCCATTAATATTTGGGTACTTTTTTTCCCCTGGTGGCTCAGAGGGTAAAGAATCTGCCTGCAATGCAGGAGACCCAGGTTTAATCCCTGGGTCAGGAAGATCTCTTGGAGAAGGAAATGGCAACCCATTCCAGTATTCTTGCTGGAGAATTTCACGGACAGAGGAGTCTGGTGGCTACAGTCCATGGGGTTGCAAAGAGTCAGACATGACTGAGCAACAAACACTTTCACTTTTCACTTTGGCTTGATAGGTAAAAGTTATTTTCTCACCATCTGTGCCTGAGGTTGAATTTTTGCAAATGGTGGAATCATAAGAAAGTGAGGGAATGAGGTAACAGGTGAAAATGAGGAAACAAGGACAGTGGCTGGCTGGCCCATCATCTCTCACAGGTGTTTAGGATATGAATGCCTATCTCGGAGCAATCCCTTAAAGGGTGCTGAAAGACAGAGCCAGTTTCTGGCAAGGAGTAGGGGCAAGACCTTGACCACCACTAGAGAATGTAGCCAGGCTGCATACCCATGTCTGCCTTTTCTACCACCTTTTCTCCCCCAGTCCCAGCTGGTGCAATAAGACATGGCAGTGGGCTGAAGACAAGCCATTGTGGGAATGGCATGAATCTACTTTTCCAAATCCCTTAAAATCCAAACTAATCTGTTCCTGAAGAAGAAAGGTTACCATGAAATAATGGGCATGGGGTTCCAGTGGTTTTCCTTTTTTATTACAATTATTTTGGCTGTGCCACAGGGCATTCAGGATCTTAGTTCCCTGACCTGGGATGGAACCTGCGCCCCCTGCAGTGGACTGTCAGGGAAGTCCCTGTGGTTTCCTTTTAAAGCAAGTTGGATGTGATGGGCTGAGCATGCCACTGGCAGGAGATGGGAAGGAGAGAAATCAAAGTGGCATTGCTTAACCTAGCTTTGATTCAGTGACACGCTTTTGAAAATGTCCTCTCTTCTCTGTGCATCAGGACTTTCAATTAGACCCAGTTATTTCCCTCTGATCAGGAGGTACATAATCATGTTCAAGGCCAGTCTCTTTCAAACATATGTCTTTTTATATAGCCATTATAGGAAAATAACTTCATTCAAATTATTTTTTTCTGGGTTGCTTGGCTATTGATGGAAAATATCTATGCTTAGAGGTTTTCTTTATTTTTACCCCCTTTGGAATTTAACCCAAGATCATTTCAGAGTCCCCACAGCTCTAGTCAGATGCTCTCCTGTCATCTTCCCATGTGCTCATCTCCAAACGATATGGTTGCAGGGAATGTCTTCCAGGCACAAGAAACAGCTCACCATTTGCGTTCTCCACTTTCACTGTATTTTGACTTTGTTTTATATATAATATAAGGAATTCTTAAGAGACTACAAAGAAAAATTAAGTGAATTATTTGTGTGCAAAATATACATTGATACTTTAAGGCAAATAAAAATACTTTAAGGGAATATAATTAAGTCTACAAAATATACATGGAGAAAATTCCTCTTTTGAAATCTAGGGACAGGAAAAGACAATCCCAAGTTCCAGATACATGTTTGGGAATGTGAGACGCTGCAAAAGGAGGGAAGTCAAAGTGAAATGATACACGTTAAGTCAGCGAGCATTAAGAGGGTTACATATTGGGATTACAGCTAATTTTGAGTTTAAAAACATACATTAAAATAATTTAAACTGATTGGAAAATGGAGGTTAGATAGTTAACACTTACGTTGCTTTAATTTGTAATGTCTATATGCTTTTTAAACCCTATATTCTGCTTATTTGGTGTCATGTTTCCCCAACATGATACTTATCTTTCTATCAAGGAAGTTCTAGCCTAAGATAGGATGATAAATTAAGATGTTAGAAACCATAGTCCAATATGGTGCAATGTGAGGCAACGAGCTATATGTGGAAAGAATGCTGAGCTAGAAATCCACAAACCTGGGTTCTATTACCAGGTTTGCCATTTCCTAATCATGACATTTCCATCATCACGACATTAGTGATGCAGTTAACAACAGTGAACCTCAGTTTCCTCATTTTAAAAATGAAGACCGTCATTCCTGCCTTGTCTACACCAAGAATGGTTGTGAGTAGCCAACATCAATGACAGTGTTCTAGAAAACACAGCATACTAAGCAAAAAGGTGCATCTTGATTGTGACTGCATCCCACACAGGTATCGGTGCACACATTTTTATTTTAACTGAACTATAGTTGATTTACAATGTTGTCTTAGTTTCAGGTAGACAGTAAAGTAGTTCGGATATATATTATTTTCAGGTATTTTTTCATTATAGTTTATTACAGGATATTGCATAGAGTTCCCTGTGCTACACAGCAGGTCCTTGTTATTTACCCATTTTATATCCAGCAGTGTGTATCTGTTCATCTCAAACTCCTTATTTATTCCTCCCACGGATTCATATATTTTTTACAGCCAGAAAGTTGATAGGCTTTCTGACCACTGACCAGGTTGCAGTATCAAATCTATGCAGTTAATCCAACTAGGATTATAGAAGCCATTCTGCTCCTCTCTCCATATCAGTAGTAGTTCTGGGGTGAACAGAATGATTCTGTCTGCAAAGTCCTACTTGAGAAAGACTTTGATGTGTTTAGATCCTGCCAGACCTAGCCCAGCAGGAGAGAGGGCCCTCTACCTTCACACAGGCCTCCAAACCTTGCTGGGGTTCGTGTTGGTGGTAGAGAGGTCAAGACACCTGAGATGCTGCGGAGGCACAAGTGCATGCCACTCCTCACTTTCTCTTCCTCTACAGGGAAGCCTAGGAAGCATCATTCTTTTCCGGGTGACCCCTCCTTTAGCTGTCCCTCCTCTAATGGGCTTCCTAGGCAGCTCAGTTGGTAAAGAACCCGCCTGCAATGCAGGAGACTCCGATTCAATTCCTGGGTTGGGAAGATCCACTGGAGAAGGGATAGGCTACCCACTCTTGGGCTTCCCTGGTGGCTCAGCTGGTAAAGAATCCACCTGCAATGTGGGAGACTTGGGTTCGATCCCTGGGTTGGGAAGATCTCCTGGAGAAGGGAAAGGCTACCCACTCCAGGATTCTGGCCTGTAGATTTCCATGGACTGTATAGTTAAACAGTCAGACACGACTGAGCAATGTTCACTTTCACTTTCCTTTCATACCTTACTCCACCAGGAGGGCTCTTTGCTTTTGCACTAACATTTGACCCTGAGGTTGGGAAGCTCCAGGGATGAACTTCCTCCATGATATAGGAGCTCAAGAAATTATATTCCCAAGGAGAACTTGTCTCCTTCCAAGGAGTACTCATGAGCTAATTCTTCCATCATTACCAGCATTGTACTCTTGGTGGTATCCTGCTAAGCAGCAAATTTATTTCCTCAGGAGGGATGATGTGGCTAAGGACATGCTTAAGTTGCTCCCTCATTAACTATAACTTCCTAAAAAGAATGGCCTTGTCTCTCTGTGAGGTAGAGAATCCTTTTGCTGCACCAAAGCTGAAGTGACTCAAGGACCACACTGAATTACATGAACCATCAAATGTAGTTCTCATGAAAAAACAGAGAAAATGAAAGAAAAAGGAAGGAAGGAAGGTGGCTCTCCATTGAGTCCCATCCTCCTGTGTAGACAGGACATCATATTTCTTTAGGAAGACAAATCTACTTATCTAGACAAATCCTAGAAAGCACTTAGGAAACTTGCTAGTCATCTTCTATATACTGATTGAACTTTGTCAAAATTCTTTGGTAAGGTAATCCTGCCCTAGTTATTAATATCATGATGTGTTACTCTAGTTCAATAGACATGTATATTATATTCACAAAAAATATTTAGAGAATCTTTTGGGGCTTTTAAGAAGCATGACCTGAACATTTATATCCAGACTTATGCCATTATACCCCCTGAGACTGACAGGAAACAAACTCAGTGCAGTATGTTTCCTGTTCGTTGAGACCGTCAAAGTGAGCATGCAGAAGGCCTAGAGCGATTGAAGCCATGGATTCATTTTGCAAGGCTACAGAGTTGGGGACCACTTATCTTCTTAATCAATAACCATACTGTCAGTCAAGCATAAAATGTGATTCTATTACTATTGCTCTACATGCCTTTTACATTCCCTGTTTATGTTTTTTTTTTTACTAGCAGATACACCCAAGTTGCGTCTATATAATACATTATTTGATTAAAAAATGAAAAGTCAACCATTCAGATAATTTCAAATAACTGGATATCATACTTTATGGAAAAAAGAGAGACAAGCAGTCAACTGCATTGGTTTTCTGTTTCTATGTTTTAACTTTTCATGGGGCTGCTCTGTGAGACCTAGCCATACTTTTATCTAATGGCATGTGTTGGTAAATTGAATTGATTGCCTAAGTTCAAAAGAGAAACTCCCCTATGAACAAATGAACTCACCATTAGGGTATTCAGATGGTTAAAAATCAATACCTACAGAATTGGTTAAATCAATTAAAGAGACAAAAAAAGAGACATATCCTGAGAGCACTTGCTCAAATATAAAAATGATTTGCTTAATTACAGCATTTAAATAGAGTTCACTGAAATGAGTGAAACAGCAAGAGGCTTATATCATATCCTATAGGCTGAGTTATCAGCTGGCAGCATGCACACACAGCCAGGATTGCAGCTGAAGAAGAGAAAATGGCACTCAGCATTTCACAACACCTGGATGCCTGCCTGAATTTCTGACACTACACCCAGGTATGGCAACACATATTCCCTAGCTTTGGAGTATCAGGCTTCTCCTATTTTAATTTAATCCATTAAAAAAACATTTAATTATTTGTTTACTTTTGGCTTGCTGGGTCTTCATTGCTTTGCGGGCCTTCTCTAGTTGCAATGAGTGGGGGCTACTCTCTAGCTGTGGTGCTCAGGCTTCTCGCTTCAGTGGCTTCTCTTGTTGTGCAGCACACGCGCTAGGCACTCAGACTTCAAAAGTTGCAGTTCCCAGGGTCTAGAACCCAGGCTCAGTAGTTGTGGCTCATGGGCTTAGTTGCTCTGCAGCATGTGCAATCCTCCTGGACCAGGGATTGAACCTGTGTCTCTTCCCCATTGGGGAAGCCCTAAACCATTGTTTTTGATGCATATATAAGGCAGGCCTGTGCTGGACATGATGGGTACAGGATTCGAATTTTGACAGGTAGATACTGGAAGAAATTTGCTTCAGGTGTCTGGCACCTAATAGCCACTCAATAAAAGACTCGGTAAAATATCTGGGTCTGATCGTGGAGTCTGAGAGCCTGACTGCTCTGGGTATGAGACAGTGCCAGTAGGTAACCAGCTCTGTGCAGAGGAGAAAAGAGCAAAAACTGAGCTCCAGGATCACGTGTATCTGGATCTATTTTGCAACCGCCCACGAGGCTCGACTTCACACCCCAGTGAAGAGGGAGTGCAGAGCAGGTTGGACAGGGTACATGCCCATTCCTTCTTCACTTTTCCTGTGGCTATGGCCTCACTGGAGACCTCTTATTTCTCATCAGGACAATAGCCCTGGCCTCTTCTTTGGGCCACTGGTCTCTCTATTGTTACCCCATTGTATGCTCCCCTTTGATCATGAATCCTTCATGGCTTCCCAAGTCTCACTGAATTCTTGATCATCTTCACCCTCTCATGACCCTGCCAACACCAGTTGAATAGAGGCCTTATAGCGGGTCCTACCTGTCCTTACATGTGTATTTCACCAACAGAGCAACCTGCAGGAGTTTGTTTTTTATTTTTTTAGCATCTTGTCCAAAGATGATGTGATAACAGAATTTGGAAGTGCCAGCATTCCATGAAAGCTTGCTCCCTCCAGGCTAGCTCTTTTGCTGGATATAAAACCCTTCAGTAAGATTCACTTGTCAACTGGAAATTTTGTTTATAACTCAAGTTTTGGTATATTGTAACTTCATGAAAAATGCACTGTCTTTGGTGAAGAAGCACATTTCACTCCTGAGTCATCTATTGACACTAATCATTCTCTAAGTGGAGTAAATATGAAGACACGAGGCAGAGCATCTCAGTGTTGGCTTCTTTATTCTCCATCTTAGAAGGGCCAAGGTAAGTGGCATTTGATTACTCTGTTCTCCTGAGGTTTGTGGATTTGAAAATTCAATTTTTTTTTCCCCTAG
The DNA here is from genome assembly GCF_001704415.2 of Capra hircus. NCBI lineage: Eukaryota > Metazoa > Chordata > Mammalia > Artiodactyla > Bovidae > Capra > Capra hircus. The sequence continues at coordinate 9,191 of NW_017189774.1, read as the reverse complement.
CCAATCGAAACACTCTCACCCTGATACTAAGGAGGCCCCCCTCACAAAATGACCTGTGTCCTTTGCCAGGAGACAATCAAGACCTAATAGAGGCTCTCTTCTTACTATGTGTGACCAGGGAAATGGGAAGCGTATTTTTAGTGCATAGAGGTACTCAATAATATGTTTTCCAAAACCTACGTGGGAGTGAGTACTGATGATGCATTTTCAGTACTAGCATACTAGCCTGTTCAGGGTTTCTGTCGCTTTAGAGTGTATTTTCTTTTTTTTTTAAATATAAATTTATTTATTTTAATTGGAGGTTAATTACTTTACAATATTGTATTCTACTCTGGGCAAGATGCTACAGCCATTTTTATTTTCAATCTATATTATAAAACCCAGTAATGTTTCCACTTGAGTTTCTCCTTTATTCTCATACTACAACCACACTCACAATACTCTGACACCAGAAGTGTGTGGGCTCATCCCATACCAAGTATATTTCTGCAACACCAGCTGGGTATTCTACCATGTAACTCAATTCTGACACCGTCTACCTGGAGAATCACATACAACCAGTTAAGGGCTCAGGCTCATGAGACTGCCTCCTCCCGCTTCAGATACCAGTTGCCAGCCCAAGTTGTCACCTGTGTTTCTGACCAATTGGCTTAGACACCAGAGGTTCCAATGGCCCCCTCCTTGGGTTTGATTAATTTGCTAGAGTGGCTCAGAGAACAACAGTGACTTATGTTTACCAGTTCATGAAAGGATATGGCAAAGGATACAGATGAACAGAGAGATGAAGAGAGACATAGGGTGAAGTCTAGGAGGATCCCACAGGTAGGAGCTTCTGTCCCTCCGGCATTGGGGCATGTCACACTTCATGTACATGGATGTGCTCATCCACCTGGAAAGTCTCTGAACCCCACTGTTGTTGTTTAGTTGCTCAGTTGTGTTAGAGTCTTTGTGACCCCATGGACTGTAGCCCACCAGGTTCCTCTGTCCATGGGATTACCCCAGCAAGAATACTGGAATGGGTTGTGATTTCCTCCACCAGAGGATCTTCCAAATCCAGGGACTGAACCCATGTCTCTCATATCTCCTGCACTGCAGGTGGATTCTTTACCGCTGAGCCACAGGGAAGCCCTCTGAATCCCACACTATTGGGATTTTTTGTAGGCTCCCTCACATAGACGTGAGTGACTTCTGACCCTGTTTCTAGTCCCTCTCCCCTCTGTAGAGAATGGAAGGGTAGGGCTGGAAATTCCAAGCTTCCAATCATGGTTTGGCCTCTCCAGTGACCACAGTCGAGGAGCCCACACAGAGTCATCTCATTAGAATAAAAGACATCCCTATCACCCAGAGAGCAAATATTAGGACAAATGATGCTCCTATTAGTCTTGTTACTTAAGAAATTATAAGGAATTCAGGAGTTCTGTACCGGGAACCCGGGGCGGAGACCACTATGTATTAATATATTTTCTATTACCTCACAGTACAACTGACTTCTCCATGCCTCAGTGTCCTTGTTGGCCGGAGTAAGGACTCTCCATGACCATTTTAAGGTCTGGTATTCTATATTTTAATATACAAAACTATTCTATTCCAATATACATATATACATGTATACATACATGCATGATTCAGGGATAAATATGGAATCTCTGTTATGGAGTTAACCTCTATTAGCAAGAAATAAGATCTATCAGCAAATTTTTAAATGTTTATATCTAATGTTTCAGAGATTCCTGGGAAATCCTTCATGGCACATAGGCTACACCATGCCATACATTTTGGAAAGGTCTGCTGTCCTTACCTGCCCATCCCCTTGAATTTTGAATCCTTAACCTGGGATTGGATAGCTAATCTCAAATTTGGATACGTGTTCTGTGTGTTTGCAATGCTTATCCTCTTTGCTCTTGCTAAATAAATAGAAAAAAATAAATATACCTGCTTAAGAAGAAGACAGATTCTGCTTTCCATTCACAACAAGGTCCTTGGGTGTTTGCAGCTTGCCTGGTAGATTTTCCAGCAGATGGCATATATTTTGGGGGGGGGGCAGAATAAACCATTCCTAGGCCCTAAACCAAAGCCCCAGTACACTTTTCCAAGCCAGCAGCTAAATTTCAAAATCTTACATTGTCAGTGTGACCAAAAGTTACTGGAGGAATTAATACCACTCTAATAGATGCTAGAACCACCAAAACTTAGGTACACATGGTACACTGCCTGGGGGTTGTTAGCTGATGACTAAGACTGAACATTCAGGCTCCAGCCATGGATTTGGGACCCAACTGGGGCAATGAAGGGGTCTAAGGAAAAGAGCAAGGTTGGACCAAACAGAGAGTGAAGGTGAGAGTAGTGAGAGGACCAATGTGACCCAGCCACTTCCTTCCTAGCCCAGCCTACGCAGCGATAAGAGTAACATGGTGCTGTTCCTTCCAGCACTTTGATTCACACAGACTTCATGATCCTCAGCTTCGTGGAGGTGGCTGTTACTCCCCTGCCACCCTCTCTACAGAGGCAGATATGTGTCATGTGTTCTTTGTGGACAAAAGGCTGTGGTCATTCATGTCCTACAGGAGAGTTATTATTTCTGAACCAACAGACTGTACCCATTTTTGTTTCCTCTTAGATCTGGGGGTAAGCATTACATCCTTATCAATGTCTGATGTACAGTCATGGTGAGAAAACGTTCAGCTAAGCAAAACAGCCATTGTGTTTGCCATGAAAATGCTCATAAATGGACAATTCATACGTGGTCATGGACATTAGGCAGGATTGGGTCATCAGTGGTGATGGACACAACATGTGTGAAAAAGTTGTGCTCCTCTGCATCTCTGAGTGCTCAAAGCATTGTATGGCGATTACAATAAAAAGAAAATCTATGAAGATTACAAGTCAAAATATTTCATACTTAATGTAGAAGACCTAATTACAATGAAAAAATTCAGCAGGTTTCTAAACAGTCACAGACTTGCCTGCAGCATATTAAAAATCACATCATACAAGCCCTAAGCAGTTTCTTATTAATCTAGTCTCTATGCTAATACCGCCAAATGGGAAACACAATCTTGGGAATATGAAGGCCAATGTTATTCTATTAACCTTATATGTTATCCTATTTACTTTCCTGTCTTTAATGAATAAATTAAAATATCTTCTCATTCTCTAATTGCTGGAGAGTTAAGAGTATGACAACGTACGGATTTTATTCTGCTACCTTCTGCAGCCTGAACAGCCTGAATGTCCTCATTCTGCGTGGGATTTCAATGAAAGGCAATGACAGATAAACTGTTTACATTAAAAGACTCTATCAAAGTTATTTTGCACCTGGTTTCCTCCTAATCCATCTGCTATTTCTATAGCTCTGACAGGCTGATCTTTCTTGCTGTGGGTGCCACATTGATGTCATTATGGAAGAGGCCTTCCCCAGCCTTTCTGTGTATAACAAAGTGAATGGAAATGCAGAGAAATCTTGGGGAGGTAACAACTTGTTCAGCATGATAAGGGAAGAACTGTGGCTAAAAAATCGGAACCATTATAGCAGGGTAGAGTATATGTTGTCACGACGAATGAATTCACTATAGCACGTCAAGGACCAGCTGAGAAAGGCAGTAAAATGTATGCCCTCCGCCCTTTCCATTAGCAAACTTTAATCAGAAAAGCAGGCTTGAATTTCACTTGGTCGCTAGGTTTGGAAAGTTCAATATACATCGGAGGTGCAAGGAACACATCTCAAATCTCCCAGAATGTTCAGGTTTTCTGCTCCCACGTAAATCATTTCATGTGCAATTACCAAATAACAGTGGGCTTCACAGGTGGCTGATTCCCTGGTGGCTCAGATGGTAGAGTCTGCCTGCAATTCAGGAGACCTGAGTTGGACTCCTGGGACAGGAAGATCTCCTGGAGAAGGAAATGGCAACCCACTCCAGAAATCTTGCCTGGAAAATCCCATGGATGGAGGAGCCTGGCAGGCTATGGTCCATGAGGTCGCAAAAAGTCAGACACAACTGAGCGACTTCACTTTCACTTCCCAGGTGGCACTAGTGGTAAAGAATTTGCCCACGAATGCAGGAGATCTATGAGATGTGAGTTCGATTTCTGGGTCGAGAAGATCACCTGGAGAAGGGAAAGGCTATCCACCCCAATATTCTTGCCTGGGAAATCCCAAGGACAGAGTCCACGGGGCAGCAAAGAGTCGGACACAACTGACACAACATTCATGCATCAAATAGCAACCTACTCAGTGAAAGGGCCCCACCATAAGAACAGAAACTAACAAACAAAAATAAATCCAGTATGACACCCAAACTGGTGTCAAGAAACTGGATTTAAAACAAGCTGTTTTGTGTCTGTGAGGTAATTAGTGATCTTCAGATGAAAAGTAAAATTATGAAGTGGAGGAGAAAAGCTCCAGGACAATATTTTTCTGTAAATGATAACAGACTTGAGGTGCAGCTCAGTTATTAGCATCTGTTGAAAAGTCCACACATGCCCAGTTACATGCTTTGAATTGAGTACCACATTTCTAAGGGCAATTCCTAGGTAGAAAAAGAAAGAAGATTGGTTTAAATAAAATTGGGTACATCGGAGCTACTTACAATAATGTGTCCAGACACAACTCATTAGGATGTCTTTGTGCTCAAAGCAAATTGAAATTGTTCAGCTCTGTTTTTAAAGCACCAACACACCACTCCAAGCTTTATCTAGAGTCCTTTAGCTGAGCCTGCCACTAATTGAACATTTCCAGCCACAGTACCCATTTTCTGAATTTCTAACAGGGTTAAATGAACTCACCTCAGGTTTCAGTCTCATTCACATTAATCATTAAGATGGTATTAATATTAAAATTCTCTAAAAGTTGTTTCTAACAATACCTATTTCTTTTATGGCTTTTATAATGCTAAACTCTGATGCTGCTAATGTTAATCGGAGATGAATAGGTCACAAGAGAGCCATGCCCAGATCTAACCTGGCATCAAAACCCAAGTATCACAGACCATCCTACTGCTAGAGTTTAACAGACATTACATGCTTCGAGCTGCATAAATCAAGCATCAGGATAACACTCAAGGAAACATCAAGAAGGTATTTACCCACTTCTATGAATATGTACCAGAGGGGGCTCTGGAGTTTGGACACGACACATGCTAGAAGCCTTTGGAATTGGTCGAGTTGTGGATAGCTCAAAACTTTAAAAACAGCAATTTTAATAAACCTGTCAATACAATTTATTTGTTAAAAAAATATTTGCGACTGACTGGTGGCTTATATTGAAAGAGAAGCACCAGGTCTATATCTTCAGATCTTTTATTGAACTGCAAACACAGCATCAATAACTGCTTCTCAGCTGTAAATGAAAATTGATTCAAGGTTTAACCCCTCATTTTCAGGAGTTCTTTTAATCCCAAGAAATAGAAGAAGAAAAATGGACCAAAAGGAAAACTGCAGGTTCATTAGTATGAAGGGTGAGGGTGTGCAGAAAACCCCACACCTGCACTTGCGGGAAGCCTGTCCTACTGGGCTGTGCTACTCTCAAGCCAAACCCCAGGGGACTCATCACAGTGTCACTGCCTACCTTTCATGACTGGCTGGAAAATGGCAATTCAGTAAGTGTTGGATGGGGAAGGCCATTGCTAGGTTTTATATTTATGATGCCTAGAGTGGCAGCTGAGAAGGAAAAATGCAGTCAGCTAGGTAATGGACATTATGGAGCCCTCCCACCCCAACCGTGTTACTTTTTAAAAATTTTATTGAAATATCATTTCAATTCAGTTCAGTCACTCAGTCGTGTCCAACTCTTTGCGACCCCATGAACCGCAGCACACCATCACTGATTTACAAAAAAGAATTTATATATACATATATATGTATATATAACTGAATCACTCTGCTATACATCCAACCATATTATTGATAGCTGACTTCAAAAACAAAACAGAACGCATTGCAACATGTATGTTCATGCAGACTAAATTCAAAACACTGCATCCAGTTCAAGCATTGTTCTTGAACATTTCAATGTCTGATGCCAACTTGAAGTTATTATTTATTTCCCATTCATGGGAAGCCCCTGAGAGAAAATCAAGATGACTAGAGCTTCACAGTAAACCCTACAGTCTTTCTCTAGGGCACAGTGAGAACTCAGAAAGAGAAATAAGAACTGGTATGACTCAACTCTGCACCCATGTTAGTCCTTTGAAGAAAAGCTCTGCTTTAGATATAATTTTCCTGGAGGACTTTGGGCAGTGTCATTGGCAACCTGGCCTTTCTTCCTGGGATATCTAGGTTAAAGCTCATCGAGGCTCAGAGGGGAGGAAGAGTCATCCATACCCAATAGATGTGTTTGGGTGCAGTTAAGACATTCAACCCAGTTCCTAAAAGATCCCACGGAATGCTAAGGCCAAAATGAAGGGCAAGATCTATTTACCAATGGACCCCAAAGAAGGGGCTTCCAACTCATGTTTAAAAGGGCCATAAAGAAGGACAACCACCAATTTGTGTAGCAATTGTGTTTTTCAAAGCATTTTCTTATATACAATCTTCATCTTGTCCTCAGAGTTAGACAAGACTGGTTATTGCAGTTTATTAGTGAGATTGAAACCCAGGTTTCTCTAGTCCCCAAATCATGCTCTTTTAAAACTTTTTTTTTTTACAATTTGTGTTAATTACAGCAAAGTGATTTGGTTATATATATATATACACACATATGTATATACACACACACACATATATATATATATTCTTTTTCAGACACTTTTCCATTATAGGTTATTACAAGATAATGAATAGAGTTTTCTGTGCTATACAGTAGGACTTGTTATTTATCTATTTTATACCTAGTAGTGTGTATCTGCTAATCCCAAGCTCCTAATTTATCCCTCCCCAATCCCATTCCCTTTAGTAACTATAAATTTGCAAAAGCTATGTTCCCAATGACTACATTTACAATTCCTTATGGCAAGGTGCACACAGCTATTATGTGTTAGGAAAAGACAGATCTTTTCATTCAAGTTTGCCACAAACTGGCTCTTTTCCAGATAGTTAATTCAGCAACTCTCTTTCACCTCCCATTGCTCACAAGAAAAGAGAAAGTAATGAATCTATTCTCTCAAACATGAGACACTTTAGATCATTAGTAGTAGTAGTAACAGATGATGATGATGATGTAAAGAGGTGAGTACTTAGTGCTAACCATAATTTCACATGATTTGGCCTGTATTCATTTACTCATTGAATTCACTTACTCATTGAATCTTCACTATGATCCAGTGAAGAAGGAGCTATTGTTACCTCGATTACCTCCATTTTATAGATACTTAGGTCTTTATCCCAAGATCACCAGACAAGTGACAGAGCTAGGATTCAAACCTGTCGGACTACACACCTATGCTCTCTCTCACTCTCCTCCATGAGGCCACCTATGTTCACCTATGGACTCAGCTGCCTCCCAAACTGTCCCAACCAAAACAGTGAAATGCAGTGGGGAATGTGGAGAGAGTATGCTAACTTTTAACAAATATTTTCAGGGTACAATCACCAGGGCTTTTTAACTGAAACCATGTGCATATATGATCATGCATCTCTGACTTTAAAGAGATGGATGCATTTGGCATCTTTAATTTGTATGTATGTATGAAGCTCTTCCCCTTAAGGCTTCCTGTTTGCAGGAAGTAATACTTAGCATTTAAACACATCCTAATGGTTCTGTTGGTGTCTGTGCACAGGACCCGGTCAGCACAGCCAATACTGCTATGGAGGGTGCCCGTAGAGGGGCAGGGAGAGGACACAGTGTTCTGATTAGGAGAGACTTGGACTGAAAGGTCAAATTAGAAGCTGAACATCTTGAACCCATGTTTCCTTTTCATACAAGCATTTACAACACATTCTCTTGGGATTCTTTATATCACAAACCATAGCATATGGTCTTAGGAGTTTTGGGGAAAAGATTCATGTATACTCACCAAATCTGGACAATTTGGGTCTCCTTAGGTGAGCCCAGGTGCAATGATTATGAATGAGATGATCTGAAGAAGTCTCCAGAAAGCTAAATGCTTTTTTTTTTATTGAACTATGTGTGTCTGAATGTAGTTACTGGGTTCTGAGAAAGTTTCTATGTATGATGCTGGCTTAAACCCATGGAGTGGTCTGATCCCTCAGACACATCATTTATCGTACCTGTGCATTTGTTTGGATGCTTTCCCTCCAACCATCCTGCCCAAAATAGAATGATTCTGCAATTCCACAGCTTGGACTGGAGGCACAAATCTACCACTAACATTTGCCATGAGGTTTGAATAAGACCAACCACCTAACTTAATGTTTGGCACAGATCAGTGGGAGTGCTCAGAACTTCTAATGTTGCTGGAAATGTGATGGGCTCAATTAAAAGATGAGGGAATAGTACCACACGACCTATGTGGTGCCATGTTATCTCATTGGAAAAGAAAATGATTTTGTTTGTTCCTCAGTAAGTTAAACATAAATTACCGTATGATCGAACAATTCCATTTCTAGGGGGGAAAGACTGAAAGAACTGAGAGATTCAATTCAAACGAACTGAAAACAGGTGTTCAACAAGAACGTATACACCAAGGCTCACGGCAACTCTATTTCTGATAGCCAAAAGGTGGGAGCCAGTGTCCATCACTTGAGGAATGGATGAATAAAAGGCAGAAGAATAGTATTTAGCCATAAAAAATGAAAGTATTGATCCAGGCCACAGCATGGATGCACCTAAAAAACACAATGCTGAGTGAAAGAAGCCAGACACAAAAGGTCATGTATTGTATGATTTCATTCAAATGAAAAAGGCAAATCCACAGAGACAGAAAGTAGACTAGTGGTTGTCAAGGGCTGGGAGGTAGGGGAGCTGGGGAGTAGCAGCTCAATGTATGATTTCCTTGTGGGGTGATAAAAATATTTTAGAACTGGTGTTGGATCCACAAACTTGTGAATGGACTCAATGCCACTGAATTTTATACTTTAAAATAGTGGATTTTATGTTATTTGGGTTTTATCACAATGACAAAAAAAGGAAAATGATGTCAACCCATGCATTTTTAAAAAAGATTATTTGGTCCCAGAAAGCCAGAACTCATCAAAACTTGGTGTCACAGTGCCTGCCTTCTACCGCAGGAGCATTGTCTCCTGACCTTGAGCCTTTGGGCTTTGTAACTAGTCCTTAGAGACTCTGTAAGAAGGGT